>NW_027311964.1:0-172399 GCF_040954645.1 Diabrotica undecimpunctata | reverse complement strand
AAAAACAAACACAAACACAACAACCAACCAAAATACAACTAAACAACACAAATACACCACACCCTTCACACCCAACACAAAAACACAAACAACAACTAAACAATACAACAAACTTAACAATAACACACCAAAACAAAAACAAAAACACCAAACATACAACAAAACACTACAATAAACCAACCATACACACCAATACAAAACAACAAACATACAACTAAACAATAAAACAAACTTAAATAACCACAATACAAAAAACAAAAACACCAAAATACAACTAAACAACTACAATAAACACACCCTTCACACCCAATACAAAAACACAAACATACAATAACAATTAAACAAAACTTAAATAACACCCAATACAAAAAAACAAAACAACAAACATACAACTAAACACTAAATAAACCATACCCTTCACACCAATACAAAAAACAAACATACAATAACAATTAAACAAACTTAAATAACACAAAACAAAAAACAAAAAACAAACAAAAACAAAACAAACAAACAAATACACCAAACACACCTTCACACCAATACAAAACACAAACATACAATAAACAATTACAAACAAACTTAAACTAACACACCAATAAAAAAAAAAACAAAACACAAACATACACTAAAACTACAATAAACAAACAACCTTCACACCAATACAAAACACAAACATACAATAAACAATTACAAACACAACTTAAATAACACCAATACAAAAAAAAACAAAAAACAAATACAACTAAAAACTAACATACAACATAACAACTTCACACCAATACTAAAACAACAAACATACAACAAAAATTACTAACAAACTTAAACTACAAACAATACAAAAAAACAAAAAAACATAAACTAATAAACTACTCAATAAACAAATACAACTAAAAACTAACATTAAAACAATACAAAAACTAAACATTACTACATAAAATTACTAACTAAAACTTCAATACTAAACATAACTAACATACAATCTAAAACTTAAATACTATTACTATACAACTTATCAAACTATTATAATAACATTAATATAATCGTATAATGTCTACAATCTTAGGTAACTCTACTACACATGTAATTTATTAATATTTAAACTAATCTGTATACGTTTCTAGTACTGTCATAATATAAAGGCATATAACTTGTATTTTTATACTATATGTATTCGTTTATTGGTCGTTATCTTAGGTTTCGTCTATAACTTGTATTATTATTATTTTTATACTTTCAGTATTCGTTTCTTAGTCTCTGTCTTAATGTAAATGCATATAACTTGTATTTATATTCTTTATGTATTCGTTTATTGGTCTTTATCTTAGGTTTCGTCTATAACTTGTATTTTTTTTATTTTTATACTTTCTGTATTCGTTTCTTAGTCTCTGTCTTAATATAAAGGCATATAACTTGTATTTTTATACTTTATGTATTCGCTTATTGGTCTCTATCTTAGGTTTCGTCTATAACTTGTATTTTTATATTTTTATACTTTCTGTATTCGTTTCTTAGTCTCTGTCTTAATGTAAAGGCATATAACTTGTATTCTTGTACTTTATGTATTCGTTTCTTGGTCTCTATCTTAGGTTTCGTCTATATCTTTTATTTTTTTTATTTTTATACTTTCTGTATTCGTTTCTTAGTCTCTGTCGTAATATAAAGGCATATAACTTGTATTTTATACTTTATGTATTCGTTTATTGGTCTTTATCTTAGGTTTCGTCTATAACTTGTATTTTTTTTTTATTTTTATACTTTCTGTATTCGTTTCTTAGTCTCTGTCTTAATGTAAAGGCATATAACTTGTATTTTTACACTTTATGTATTCATTTATTGGTCTCTATCTTAGGTTTCGGCTATAACTTGTATTTTTTTTTATTTTTGTACTTTCTGTAGTCGTTTCTTAGTCTTTGTCTTAATATAAGGGCATATAACTTGTATTTTTATACTTTATGAATTGGTTTATTGGTCTCTATCTTAGGTTTCGTCTATAACTTATATTTTTTTATTTTTATACTTTCTGTATTTGTTTCTTAGTCTCTGTCTTAATATAAAGGCATATAACTTGTATTTTTTTATACTTTATGTATTCGCTTATTGGTCTCTATCTTAGGTTTCGTCTATAACTTTTTTTTTTTAGTTTTATACTTTCTGTATTCGTTTCTTACTCTCGGTCTTAATACAAAGGCTTATAACTTGTATTTTTTTATACTTTATGTATTCGCTTATTGGTCTCTATTTTAGGTTTCGTCTATAACTTGTATTTTTTTATTTTTATACTTTCTCTATTCGTTTCTTAGTCTCTGTCGTAATATAAAGGCATATAACTTGTTTTTTGATACTTTATGTATTCGTTTATTGGTCTCTATCTTAGGTTTCGTCTATAACTTGTATTTTTTTTATTTTTATACTTTCTGTATTCGTTTCTTAGTCTCTGTCTTAATATAAAGGCATATAACTTGTATTTTTATACTTTATGTATTCGTTTATTGGTCTCTATCTTAGGTTTCGTCTATAGCTTGTATTTTTTTATTTTTATACTTTCTGTATTCGTTTCTTAGTCTCTGTCTTAATATAAAGGCGTATAACTTGTATTTTTTTATACTTTATGTATTCGCTTATTGGTCTCTATCTTAGGTTTCGTCTATAACTTGTATTTTTTTTTATTTTTATACTTTCTGTATTCGTTTCTTAGTCTCTGTCTTAATATAAAGGCGTATAACTTGTATTTTTTTATTTTTATCCTTTCTGTATTCGTTTCTTAGTCTCTGTCTTAATGTAAAGGCATATAACTTGTATTTTTATACTTTATGTATTCGTTTCTTGGTCTCTATCTTAGGTTTTGTCTATAACTTTTATTTTTTTTATTTTTATACTTTCTGTATTCGTTTCTTAGTCTCTGTCGTAATATTAAGTCATATAACTTGTATTTTATACTTTATGTATTCGCTTATTGGTCTCTATCTTACGATTCGTCTATAACTTGTATTTTTTTTTATTTTTATACTTTCTGTATTCGTTTCTTAGTCTCTGTCTTAATATGAAGGCGTATAACTTGTATTTTTTTATTTTTATACTAACTGTATTCGTTTCTTAGTCTCTGTCTTAATGTAAAGGCATATAACTTGTATTTTTATACTTTATGTATTCGTTTCTTGGTCTCTATCTTAGGTTTTGTCTATAACTTTTATTTTTTTTATTTTTATACTTTCTGTATTCGTTTCTTAGTCTCTGTCGTAATATGAAGGCATATAACTTGTATTTTATACTTTATGTATTCGTTTATTGGTCTATATCTAAGGTTTCGTCTATAACTTGTATTTTTTTTTATTTTTATACTTTCTGTAATCGTTTCTTAGTCTCTGTCGTAATATAAAGGCATATAACTTGTAATTTATACTTTATGTATTCGTTTATTGGTCTTTATCTTAGGTTTCGTCTATAACTTGTATTTTTTTTTTATTTTTATACTTTCTGTATTCGTTTCTTAGTCTCTGTCTTAATATAAAGGCGTATAACTTGTATTTTTTTATACTTTATGTATTCGCTTATTGGTCTCTATCTTAGGATTCGTCTATAACTTGTATTTTTTTATTTTTATACTTTCTGTATTCGTTTCTTAATCTCTGTCGTAATATAAAGGCACATAACTTGTATTTTATACTTTATGTATTCGTTTATTGGTGTTTATCTTAGGTTTCGTCTATAACTTGTATTTTTTTTTTATTTTTATACTTTCTGTATTCGTTTCTTAGTCTCTGTCTTAATGTAAAGGCATATAACTTGTATTTTTATACTTTATGTATTCATTTATTGGTCTCTATCTTAGGTTTCGTCTATAACTTGTATTTTTTTATTTTTATACTTTCTCTATTCGTTTCTTAGTCTCTGTCGTAATATAAAGGCATATAACTTGTATTTTATACTTTATGTATTCGTTTATTGGTCTTTATCTTAGGTTTCGTCTATAACTTGTATTTTTTTTTTATTTTTATACTTTCTGTATTCGTTTCTTAGTCTCTGTCTTAATGTAAAGGCATATAACTTGTATTTTTATACTTTATGTATTCATTTATTGGTCTCTATCTTAGGTTTCGTCTATAACTTGTATTTTTTTATTTTTATACTTTCTCTATTCGTTTCTTAGTCTCTGTCGTAATATAAAGGCATATAGCTTGTATTTTATACTTTATGTATTCGTTTATTGGTCTCTATCTTAGGTTTCATCTATAACTTGTATTTTTTTTATTTTTATAATTTCTGTATTCGTTTCTTAGTCTCTGTCTTAATATAAAGGCGTATAACTTGTATTTTTTTATACTTTATGTATTCGCTTATTGGTCTCTATCTTAGGTTTCGTCTATAACTTGTATTTTTTTATTTTTAAAAATTCTGTATTCGTTTCTTAATCTCTGTCGTAATATAAAGGCATATAACTTGTATTTTATACTTTATGTATTCGTTTATTGGTCTTTATCTTAGGTTTCGTCTATAACTTGTATTTTTTTTTATTTTTATACTTTCTGTATTCGTTTCTTAGTCTCTGTCGTAATATAAAGGCATATAACTTGTTTTTTGATACTTTATGTATTCGTTTATTGGTCTCTATCTTAGGTTTCGTCTATAACTTGTATTTTTTTTATTTTTATACTTTCTGTATTCGTTTCTTAGTCTCTGTCTTAATGTAAAGGCGTATAACTTGTATTTTTTTATACTTTATGTATTCGCTTATTGGTCTCTATCTTAGGTTTCGTCTATAACTTGTATTTTTTTATTTTTATACTTTCTGTATTCGTTTCTTAGTCTCTGTCTTAATGTAAAGGCATATAACTTGTATTCTTGTACTTTATGTATTCGTTTCTTGGTCTCTATCTTAGGTTTCGTCTATAACTTTTATTTTTTTTATTTTTATACTTTCTGTATTCGTTTCTTAGTCTCTGTCGTAATATAAAGGCATATAACTTGTATTTTATACTTTATGTATTCGTTTATTGGTCTTTATCTTAGGTTTCGTCTATAACTTGTATTTTTTTTTATTTTTATACTTTCTGTATTCGTTTCTTAGTCTCTGTCTTAATATAAAGGCGTATAACTTGTATTTTTTTATTTTTATACTTTCTGTATTCGTTTCTTAGTCTCTGTCTTAATGTTAAGGCATATAACTTGTATTTTTATACTTTATGTATTCGTTTCTTGGTCTCTATCTTAGGTTTTGTCTATAACTTTTATTTTTTTTATTTTTATACTTTCTGTATTCGTTTCTTAGTCTCTGTCGTAATATTAAGTCATATAACTTGTATTTTATACTTTATGTATTCGTTTATTGGTCTTTATCTTAGGTTTCGTCTATAACTTGTATTTTTTTTTTATTTTTATACTTTCTGTATTCGTTTCTTAGTCTCTGTCTTAATGTAAAGGCATATAACTTGTATTTTTATACTTTATGTATTCATTTATTGGTCTCTATCTTAGGTTTCGTCTATAACTTGTATTTTTTTTATTTTTGTACTTTCTGTAGTCGTTTCTTAGTCTCTGTCTTAATATAAGGGCATATAACTTGTATTTTTATACTTTATGTATTCGTTTATTGGTCTCTATCTTAGGTTTCGTCTATAACTTGTATTTTTTTTGTTTTTATACTTTCTGTATTCGTTTCTTAGTCTCTGTCTTAATATAAAGGCATATAACTTGTATTTCTATACTTTATGTATTCGTTTATTGGTCTCTATCTAAGGTTTCGTCTATAACTTGTATTTTTTTTTATTTTTATACTTTCTGTATTCGTTTCTTAGTCTCTGTCGTAATATAAAGGCATATAACTTGTAATTTATACTTTATGTATTCGTTTATAGGTCTTTATCTTAGGTTTCGTCTATAACTTGTATTTTTTTTATTTTTATACTTTCTGTATTCGTTTCTTAGTCTCTGTCTTAATATAAAGGCATATAACTTGTATTTTTATACTTTATGTATTCGTTTATTGGTCTCTATCTTAGGTTTCGTCTATAGCTTGTATTTTTTTATTTTTATACTTTCTGTATTCGTTTCTTAGTCTCTGTCTTAATATAAAGGCGTATAACTTGTATTTTTTTATACTTTATGTATTCGCTTATTGGTCTCTATCTTAGGTTTCGTCTATAACTTGTATTTTTTTATTTTTAAAAATTCTGTATTCGTTTCTTAATCTCTGTCGTAATATAAAGGCATATAACTTGTATTTTATACTTTATGTATTCGTTTATTGGTCTTTGTCTTAGGTTTCGTCTATAACTTGTATTTTTTTTTATTTTTATACTTTCTGTATTCGTTTCTTAGTCTCTGTCTTAATATAAAGGCGTATAACTTGTATTTTTTTATTTTTATACTTTCTGTATTCGTTTCTTAGTCTCTGTCTTAATGTAAAGGCATATAACTTGTATTTTTATACTTTATGTATTCGTTTCTTGGTCTCTATCTTAGGTTTTGTCTATAACTTTTATTTTTTTTATTTTTATACTTTCTGTATTCGTTTCTTAGTCTCTGTCGTAATATTAAGGCATATAACTTGTATTTTATACTTTATGTATTCGTTTATTGGTCTTTATCTTAGGTTTCGTCTATAACTTGTATTTTTTTTTTATTTTTATACTTTCTGTATCCGTTTCTTAGTCTCTGTCTTAATATAAAGGCATATAACTTGTATTTTATACTTTATGTATTCGTTTATTGGTCTTTATCTTAGGTTTCGTCTATAACTTGTATTTTTTTTTTATTTTTATACTTTCTGTATTCGTTTCTTAGTCTCTGTCTTAATGTAAAGGCATATAACTTGTATTTTTATACTTTATGTATTCATTTATTGGTCTCTATCTTAGGTTTCGTCTATAACTTGTATTTTTTTATTTTTATACTTTCTGTATTCGTTTCTTAGTCTCTGTCTTAATATAAAGGCATATAACTTGTATTTTTATACTTTATGTATTCGTTTATTGGTCTCTATCTTAGGTTTCGTCTATAACTTGTATTTTTTTATTTTTATACTTTCTCTATTCGTTTCTTAGTCTCTGTCGTAATATAAAGGCATATAACTTGTTTTTTGATACTTTATGTATTCGTTTATTGGTCTCTATCTTAGGTTTCGTCTATAACTTGTATTTTTTTTATTTTTATACTTTCTGTATTCGTTTCTTAGTCTCTGTCTTAATATAAAGGCATATAACTTGTATTTTTATACTTTATGTATTCGTTTATTTGTCGTTATCTTAGGTTTCGTCTATAACTTGTATTTTTTTATTTTTATACTTTCAGTATTCGTTTCTTAGTCTCTGTCTTAATGTAAATGCATATAACTTGTATTTTTATTCTTTATGTATTCGTTTATTGGTCTTTATCTTAGGTTTCGTCTATAACTTGTATTTTTTTATTTTTATACTTTCTGTATTCGTTTCTTAGTCTCTGTCTTAATATAACGGCATATAACTTGTATTTTTATACTTTATGTATTCGCTTATTGGTCTCTATCTTAGGTTTCGTCTATAACTTGTATTTTTTTATTTTTATACTTTCTGTATTCGTTTCTTAGTCTCTGTCTTAATGTAAAGGCATATAACTTGTATTCTTGTACTTTATGTATTCGTTTCTTGGTCTCTATCTTAGGTTTCGTCTATATCTTTTATTTTTTTTATTTTTATACTTTCTGTATTCGTTTCTTAGTCTCTGTCGTAATATAAAGGCATATAACTTGTATTTTATACTTTATGTATTCGTTTATTGGTCTTTATCTTAGGTTTCGTCTATAACTTGTATTTTTTTTTTATTTTTATACTTTCTGTATTCGTTTCTTAGTCTCTGTCTTAATGTAAAGGCATATAACTTGTATTTTTACACTTTATGTATTCATTTATTGGTCTCTATCTTAGGTTTCGGCTATAACTTGTATTTTTTTTTATTTTTGTACTTTCTGTAGTCGTTTCTTAGTCTCTGTCTTAATATAAGGGCATATAACTTGTATTTTTATACTTTATGAATTGGTTTATTGGTCTCTATCTTAGGTTTCGTCTATAACTTATATTTTTTTATTTTTATACTTTCTGTATTTGTTTCTTAGTCTCTGTCTTAATATAAAGGCATATAACTTGTATTTTTTTATACTTTATGTATTCGCTTATTGGTCTCTATCTTAGGTTTCGTCTATAACTTTTTTTTTTTAGTTTTATACTTTCTGTATTCGTTTCTTACTCTCGGTCTTAATACAAAGGCTTATAACTTGTATTTTTTTATACTTTATGTATTCGCTTATTGGTCTCTATTTTAGGTTTCGTCTATAACTTGTATTTTTTTATTTTTATACTTTCTCTATTCGTTTCTTAGTCTCTGTCGTAATATAAAGGCATATAACTTGTTTTTTGATACTTTATGTATTCGTTTATTGGTCTCTATCTTAGGTTTCGTCTATAACTTGTATTTTTTTTATTTTTATACTTTCTGTATTCGTTTCTTAGTCTCTGTCTTAATATAAAGGCATATAACTTGTATTTTTATACTTTATGTATTCGTTTATTGGTCTCTATCTTAGGTTTCGTCTATAGCTTGTATTTTTTTATTTTTATACTTTCTGTATTCGTTTCTTAGTCTCTGTCTTAATATAAAGGCGTATAACTTGTATTTTTTTATACTTTATGTATTCGCTTATTGGTCTCTATCTTAGGTTTCGTCTATAACTTGTATTTTTTTATTTTTAAAAATTCTGTATTCGTTTCTTAATCTCTGTCGTAATATAAAGGCATATAACTTGTATTTTATACTTTATGTATTCGTTTATTGGTCTTTATCTTAGGTTTCGTCTATAACTTGTATTTTTTTTTATTTTTATACTTTCTGTATTCGTTTCTTAGTCTCTGTCTTAATATAAAGGCGTATAACTTGTATTTTTTTATTTTTATCCTTTCTGTATTCGTTTCTTAGTCTCTGTCTTAATGTAAAGGCATATAACTTGTATTTTTATACTTTATGTATTCGTTTCTTGGTCTCTATCTTAGGTTTTGTCTATAACTTTTATTTTTTTTATTTTTATACTTTCTGTATTCGTTTCTTAGTCTCTGTCGTAATATTAAGTCATATAACTTGTATTTTATACTTTATGTATTCGTTTATTGGTCTTTATCTTAGGTTTCGTCTATAACTTGTATTTTTTTTTTATTTTTATACTTTCTGTATTCGTTTCTTAGTCTCTGTCTTAATGTAAAGGCATATAACTTGTATTTTTATACTTTATGTATTCATTTATTGGTCTCTATCTTAGGTTTCGTCTATAACTTGTATTTTTTTTATTTTTGTACTTTCTGTAGTCGTTTCTTAGTCTCTGTCTTAATATAAGGGCATATAACTTGTATTTTTATACTTTATGTATTCGTTTATTGGTCTCTATCTTAGGTTTCGTCTATAACTTGTATTTTTTTTGTTTTTATACTTTCTGTATTCGTTTCTTAGTCTCTGTCTTAATATAAAGGCATATAACTTGTATTTCTATACTTTATGTATTCGTTTATTGGTCTCTATCTAAGGTTTCGTCTATAACTTGTATTTTTTTTTATTTTTATACTTTCTGTATTCGTTTCTTAGTCTCTGTCGTAATATAAAGGCATATAACTTGTAATTTATACTTTATGTATTCGTTTATTGGTCTTTATCTTAGGTTTCGTCTATAACTTGTATTTTTTTTATTTTTATACTTTCTGTATTCGTTTCTTAGTCTCTGTCTTAATATAAAGGCATATAACTTGTATTTTTATACTTTATGTATTCGTTTATTGGTCTCTATCTTAGGTTTCGTCTATAGCTTGTATTTTTTTATTTTTATACTTTCAGTATTCGTTTCTTAGTCTCTGTCTTAATATAAAGGCGTATAACTTGTATTTTTTTATACTTTATGTATTCGCTTATTGGTCTCTATCTTAGGTTTCGTCTATAACTTGTATTTTTTTATTTTTAAAAATTCTGTATTCGTTTCTTAATCTCTGTCGTGATATAAAGGCATATAACTGGTATTTTATACTTTATGTATTCGTTTATTGGTCTTTATCTTAGGTTTCGTCTATAACTTGTATTTTTTTTTATTTTTATACTTTCTGTATTCGTTTCTTAGTCTCTGTCTTAATATAAAGGCGTATAACTTGTATTTTTTTATTTTTATCCTTTCTGTATTCGTTTCTTAGTCTCTGTCTTAATGTAAAGGCATATAACTTGTATTTTTATACTTTATGTATTCGTTTCTTGGTCTCTATCTTAGGTTTTGTCTATAACTTTTATTTTTTTTATTTTTATACTTTCTGTATTCGTTTCTTAGTCTCTGTCGTAATATTAAGTCATATAACTTGTATTTTATACTTTATGTATTCGTTTATTGGTCTTTATCTTGGGTTTCGTCTATAACTTGTATTTTTTTTTTATTTTTATACTTTCTGTATTCGTTTCTTAGTCTCTGTCTTAATGTAAAGGCATATAACTTGTATTTTTATACTTTATGTATTCATTTATTGGTCTCTATCTTAGGTTTCGTCTATAACTTGTATTTTTTTTATTTTTGTACTTTCTGTAGTCGTTTCTTAGTCTCTGTCTTAATATAAGGGCATATAACTTGTATTTTTATACTTTATGTATTCGTTTATTGGTCTCTATCTTAGGTTTCGTCTATAACTTGTATTTTTTTTGTTTTTATACTTTCTGTATTCGTTTCTTAGTCTCTGTCTTAATATAAAGGCATATAACTTGTATTTCTATACTTTATGTATTCGTTTATTGGTCTCTATCTAAGGTTTCGTCTATAACTTGTATTTTTTTATTTTTAAAAATTCTGTATTCGTTTCTTAATCTCTGTCGTAATATAAAGGCATATAACTTGTATTTTATACTTTATGTATTCGTTTATTGGTCTTTATCTTAGGTTTCGTCTATAACTTGTATTTTTTTTTTATTTTTATACTTTCTGTATTCGTTTCTTAGTCTCTGTCTTAATATAAAGGCGTATAACTTGTATTTTTTTATTTTTATACTTTCTGTATTCGTTTCTTAGTCTCTGTCTTAATGTAAAGGCATATAACTTGTATTTTTATACTTTATGTATTCGTTTCTTGGTCTCTATCTTAGGTTTTGTCTATAACTTTTATTTTTTTTATTTTTATACTTTCTGTATTCGTTTCTTAGTCTCTGTCGTAATATTAAGGCATATAACTTTTATTTTATACTTTATGTATTCGTTTATTGGTCTTTATCTTAGGTTTCGTCTATAACTTGTATTTTTTTTTTATTTTTATACTTTCTGTATTCGTTTCTTAGTCTCTGTCTTAATGTAAAGGCATATAACTTGTATTTTTATACTTTATGTATTCATTTATTGGTCTCTATCTTAGGTTTCGTCTATAACTTGTATTTTTTTTATTTTTGTACTTTCTGTAGTCGTTTCTTAGTCTCTGTCTTAATATAAGGGCATATAACTTGTATTTTTATACTTTATGTATTCGTTTATTGGTCTCTATCTTAGGTTTCGTCTATAACTTGTATTTTTTTTGTTTTTATACTTTCTGTATTCGTTTCTTAGTCTCTGTCTTAATATAAAGGCATATAACTTGTATTTCTATACTTTATGTATTCGTTTATTGGTCTCTATCTAAGGTTTCGTCTATAACTTGTATTTTTTTTTATTTTTATACTTTCTGTATTCGTTTCTTAGTCTCTGTCGTAATATAAAGGCATATAACTTGTAATTTATACTTTATGTATTAGTTTATTGGTCTTTATCTTAGGTTTCGTCTATAACTTGTATTTTTTTTTTTATTTTTATACTTTCTGTATTCGTTTCTTAGTCTCTGTCTTAATATAAAGGCGTATAACTTGTATTTTTTTATACTTTATGTATTCGCTTATTGGTCTCTATCTTACGATTCGTCTATAACTTGTATTTTTTTTTATTTTTATACTTTCTGTATTCGTTTCTTAGTCTCTGTCTTAATATAAAGGCGTATAACTTGTATTTTTTTATTTTTATACTTACTGTATTCGTTTCTTAGTCTCTGTCTTAATGTAAAGGCATATAACTTGTATTTTTATACTTTATGTATTCGTTTCTTGGTCTCTATCTTAGGTTTTGTCTATAACTTTTATTTTTTTTATTTTTATACTTTCTGTATTCGTTTCTTAGTCTCTGTCGTAATATGAAGGCATATAACTTGTATTTTATACTTTATGTATTCGTTTATTGGTCTATATCTAAGGTTTCGTCTATAACTTGTATTTTTTTTTATTTTTATACTTTCTGTAATCGTTTCTTAGTCTCTGTCGTAATATAAAGGCATATAACTTGTAATTTATACTTTATGTATTCGTTTATTGGTCTTTATCTTAGGTTTCGTCTATAACTTGTATTTTTTTTTTATTTTTATACTTTCTGTATTCGTTTCTTAGTCTCTGTCTTAATATAAAGGCGTATAACTTGTATTTTTTTATACTTTATGTATTCGCTTATTGGTCTCTATCTTAGGATTCGTCTATAACTTGTATTTTTTTATTTTTATACTTTCTGTATTCGTTTCTTAATCTCTGTCGTAATATAAAGGCACATAACTTGTATTTTATACTTTATGTATTCGTTTATTGGTGTTTATCATAGATTTCGTCTATAACTTGTATTTTTTTTTATTTTTATACTTTCTGTATTCGTTTCTTAGTCTCTGTCTTAATATAAAGGCATATAACTTGTATTTTTATACTTTATGTATTCGTTTATTGGTCTTTATCTTAGGTTTCGTCTATAACTTGTATTTTTTTATTTTTATACTTTCAGTATTCGTTTCTTAGTCTCTGTCTTAATGTAAATGCATATAACTTGTATTTTTATACTTTATGTATTCGTTTATTGGTCTTTATCTTAGGTTTCGTCTATAACATGTATTTTTTTATTTTTATACTTTCTGTAATCGTTTCTTAGTCCCTGTCGTAATATAAACGCATATAACTTGTATTTTATACTTTATGTATTCGTTTATTGGTCTTTATCTTAGGTTTCGTCTATAACTTGTATTTTTTTTTTATTTTTATACTTTCTGTATTCGTTTCTTAGTCTCTGTCTTAATGTAAAGGCATATAACTTGTATTTTTATACTTTATGTATTCATTTATTGGTCTCTATCTTAGGTTTCGTCTATAACTTGTATTTTTTTATTTTTATACTTTCTCTATTCGTTTCTTAGTCTCTGTCGTAATATAAAGGCATATAACTTGTATTTTATACTTTATGTATTCGTTTATTGGTCTTTATCTTAGGTTTCGTCTATAACTTGTATTTTTTTTTTATTTTTATACTTTCTGTATTCGTTTCTTAGTCTCTGTCTTAATGTAAAGGCATATAACTTGTATTTTTATACTTTATGTATTCATTTATTGGTCTCTATCTTAGGTTTCGTCTATAACTTGTATTTTTTTATTTTTATACTTTCTCTATTCGTTTCTTAGTCTCTGTCGTAATATAAAGGCATATAGCTTGTATTTTATACTTTATGTATTCGTTTATTGGTCTCTATCTTAGGTTTCATCTATAACTTGTATTTTTTTTATTTTTATAATTTCTGTATTCGTTTCTTAGTCTCTGTCTTAATATAAAGGCGTATAACTTGTATTTTTTATACTTTATGTATTCGCTTATTGGTCTCTATCTTAGGTTTCGTCTATAACTTGTATTTTATTATTTTTAAAAATTCTGTATTCGTTTCTTAATCTCTGTCGTAATATAAAGGCATATAACTTGTATTTTATACTTTATGTATTCGTTTATTGGTCTTTATCTTAGGTTTCGTCTATAACTTGTATTTTTTTTTATTTTTATACTTTCTGTATTCGTTTCTTAGTCTCTGTCGTAATATAAAGGCATATAACTTGTTTTTTGATACTTTATGTATTCGTTTATTGGTCTCTATCTTAGGTTTCGTCTATAACTTGTATTTTTTTTATTTTTATACTTTCTGTATTCGTTTCTTAGTCTCTGTCTTAATGTAAAGGCGTATAACTTGTATTTTTTTATACTTTATGTATTCGCTTATTGGTCTCTATCTTAGGTTTCGTCTATAACTTGTATTTTTTTATTTTTATACTTTCTGTATTCGTTTCTTAGTCTCTGTCTTAATGTAAAGGCATATAACTTGTATTCTTGTACTTTATGTATTCGTTTCTTGGTCTCTATCTTAGGTTTCGTCTATAACTTTTATTTTTTTTATTTTTATACTTTCTGTATTCGTTTCTTAGTCTCTGTCGTAATATAAAGGCATATAACTTGTATTTTATACTTTATGTATTCGTTTATTGGTCTTTATCTTAGGTTTCGTCTATAACTTGTATTTTTTTTTTATTTTTATACTTTCTGTATTCGTTTCTTAGTCTCTGTCTTAATATAAAGGCGTATAACTTGTATTTTTTTATTTTTATACTTTCTGTATTCGTTTCTTAGTCTCTGTCTTAATGTTAAGGCATATAACTTGTATTTTTATACTTTATGTATTCGTTTCTTGGTCTCTATCTTAGGTTTTGTCTATAACTTTTATTTTTTTTATTTTTATACTTTCTGTATTCGTTTCTTAGTCTCTGTCGTAATATTAAGTCATATAACTTGTATTTTATACTTTATGTATTCGTTTATTGGTCTTTATCTTAGGTTTCGTCTATAACTTGTATTTTTTTTTTATTTTTATACTTTCTGTATTCGTTTCTTAGTCTCTGTCTTAATGTAAAGGCATATAACTTGTATTTTTATACTTTATGTATTCATTTATTGGTCTCTATCTTAGGTTTCGTCTATAACTTGTATTTTTTTTATTTTTGTACTTTCTGTAGTCGTTTCTTAGTCTCTGTCTTAATATAAGGGCATATAACTTGTATTTTTATACTTTATGTATTCGTTTATTGGTCTCTATCTTACGTTTCGTCTATAACTTGTATTTTTTTTGTTTTTATACTTTCTGTATTCGTTTCTTAGTCTCTGTCTTAATATAAAGGCATATAACTTGTATTTCTATACTTTATGTATTCGTTTATTGGTCTCTATCTAAGGTTTCGTCTATAACTTGTATTGTTTTTTATTTTTATACTTTCTGTATTCGTTTCTTAGTCTCTGTCGTAATATAAAGGCATATAACTTGTAATTTATACTTTATGTATTCGTTTATAGGTCTTTATCTTAGGTTTCGTCTATAACTTGTATTTTTTTTATTTTTATACTTTCTGTATTCGTTTCTTAGTCTCTGTCTTAATATAAAGGCATATAACTTGTATTTTTATACTTTATGTATTCGTTTATTGGTCTCTATCTTAGGTTTCGTCTATAGCTTGTATTTTTTTATTTTTATACTTTCTGTATTCGTTTCTTAGTCTCTGTCTTAATATAAAGGCGTATAACTTGTATTTTTTTATACTTTATGTATTCGCTTATTGGTCTCTATCTTAGGTTTCGTCTATAACTTGTATTTTTTTATTTTTAAAAATTCTGTATTCGTTTCTTAATCTCTGTCGTAATATAAAGGCATATAACTTGTATTTTATACTTTATGTATTCGTTTATTGGTCTTTGTCTTAGGTTTCGTCTATAACTTGTATTTTTTTTTATTTTTATACTTTCTGTATTCGTTTCTTAGTCTCTGTCTTAATATAAAGGCGTATAACTTGTATTTTTTTATTTTTATACTTTCTGTATTCGTTTCTTAGTCTCTGTCTTAATGTAAAGGCATATAACTTGTATTTTTATACTTTATGTATTCGTTTCTTGGTCTCTATCTTAGGTTTTGTCTATAACTTTTATTTTTTTTATTTTTATACTTTCTGTATTCGTTTCTTAGTCTCTGTCGTAATATTAAGGCATATAACTTGTATTTTATACTTTATGTATTCGTTTATTGGTCTTTATCTTAGGTTTCGTCTATAACTTGTATTTTTTTTTTATTTTTATACTTTCTGTATCCGTTTCTTAGTCTCTGTCTTAATGTAAAGGCATATAACTTGTATTTTTATACTTTATGTATTCATTTATTGGTCTCTATCTTAGGTTTCGTCTATAACTTGTATTTTTTTTATTTTTGTACTTTCTGTAGTCGTTTCTTAGTCTCTGTCTTAATATAAGGGCATATAACTTGTATTTTTATACTTTATGTATTCGTTTATTGGTCTCTATCTTAGGTTTCGTCTATAACTTGTATTTTTTTTGTTTTTATACTTTCTGTATTCGTTTCTTAGTCTCTGTCTTAATATAAAGGCATATAACTTGTATTTCTATACTTTATGTATTCGTTTATTGGTCTCTATCTAAGGTTTCGTCTATAACTTGTATTTTTTTTTATTTTTATACTTTCTGTATTCGTTTCTTAGTCTCTGTCGTAATATAAAGGCATATAACTTGTAATTTATACTTTATGTATTCGTTTATTGGTCTTTATCTTAGGTTTCGTCTATAACTTGTATTTTTTTTTTATTTTTATACTTTCTGTATTCGTTTCTTAGTCTCTGTCTTAATATAAAGGCGTATAACTTGTATTTTTTTATACTTTATGTATTCGCTTATTGGTCTCTATCTTAGGATTCGTCTATAACTTGTATTTTTTTATTTTTATACTTTCTGTATTCGTTTCTTAATCTCTGTCGTAATATAAAGGCACATAACTTGTATTTTATACTTTATGTATTCGTTTATTGGTGTTTATCATAGATTTCGTCTATAACTTGTATTTTTTTTTATTTTTATACTTTCTGTATTCGTTTCTTAGTCTCTGTCTTAATATAAAGGCATATAACTTGTATTTTTATACTTTATGTATTCGTTTATTGGTCGTTATCTTAGGTTTCGTCTATAACTTGTATTTTTTTATTTTTATACTTTCAGTATTCGTTTCTTAGTCTCTGTCTTAATGTAAATGCATATAACTTGTATTTTTATTCTTTATGTATTCGTTTATTGGTCTTTATCTTAGGTTTCGTCTATAACTTGTATTTTTTTATTTTTATACTTTCTGTATTCGTTTCTTAGTCTCTGTCTTAATATAAAGGCATATAACTTGTATTTTTATACTTTTTGTATTCGTTTATTGGTCTCTATCTTAGGTTTCGTCTATAACTTGTATTTTTTTATTTTTATACTTTCTCTATTCGTTTCTTAGTCTCTGTCGTAATATAAAGGCATATAACTTGTTTTTTGATACTTTATGTATTCGTTTATTGGTCTCTATCTTAGGTTTCGTCTATAACTTGTATTTTTTTTATTTTTATACTTTCTGTATTCGTTTCTTAGTCTCTGTCTTAATATAAAGGCATATAACTTGTATTTTTATACTTTATGTATTCGTTTATTGGTCGTTATCTTAGGTTTCGTCTATAACTTGTATTTTTTTATTTTTATACTTTCAGTATTCGTTTCTTAGTCTCTGTCTTAATGTAAATGCATATAACTTGTATTTTTATTCTTTATGTATTCGTTTATTGGTCTTTATCTTAGGTTTCGTCTATAACTTGTATTTTTTTATTTTTATACTTTCTGTATTCGTTTCTTAGTCTCTGTCTTAATATAAAGGCATATAACTTGTATTTTTATACTTTATGTATTCGCTTATTGGTCTCTATCTTAGGTTTCGTCTATAACTTGTATTTTTTTATTTTTGTACTTTCTGTATTCGTTTCTTAGTCTCTGTCTTAATGTAAAGGCATATAACTTGTATTCTTGTACTTTATGTATTCGTTTCTTGGTCTCTATCTTAGGTTTCGTCTATATCTTTTATTTTTTTTATTTTTATACTTTCTGTATTCGTTTCTTAGTCTCTGTCGTAATATAAAGGCATATAACTTGTATTTTATACTTTATGTATTCGTTTATTGGTCTTTATCTTAGGTTTCGTCTATAACTTGTATTTATTTTTTATTTTTATACTTCCTGTATTCGTTTCTTAGTCTCTGTCTTAATGTAAAGGCATATAACTTGTATTTTTACACTTTATGTATTCATTTATTGGTCTCTATCTTAGGTTTCGTCTATAACTTGTATTTTTTTTTATTTTTGTACTTTCTGTAGTCGTTTCTTAGTCTCTGTCTTAATATAAGGGCATATAACTTGTATTTTATACTTTATGAATTGGTTTATTGGTCTCTATCTTAGGTTTCGTCTATAACTTATATTTTTTTATTTTTATACTTTCTGTATTTGTTTCTTAGTCTCTGTCTTAATATAAAGGCATATAACTTGTATTTTTTTATACTTTATGTATTCGCTTATTGGTCTCTATCTTAGGTTTCGTCTATAACTTTTTTTTTTTAGTTTTATACTTTCTGTATTCGTTTCTTACTCTCTGTCTTAATACAAAGGCTTATAACTTGTATTTTTTTATACTTTATGTATTCGCTTATTGGTCTCTATTTTAGGTTTCGTCTATAACTTGTATTTTTTTATTTTTATACTTTCTCTATTCGTTTCTTAGTCTCTGTCGTAATATAAAGGCATATAACTTGTTTTTTGATACTTTATGTATTCGTTTATTGGTCTCTATCTTAGGTTTCGTCTATAACTTGTATTTTTTTATTTTTATACTTTCTGTATTCGTTTCTTAGTCTCTGTCTTAATATAAAGGCATATAACTTGTATTTTTATACTTTATGTATTCGTTTATTGGTCTCTATCTTAGGTTTCGTCTATAGCTTGTATTTTTTATTTTTATACTTTCTGTATTCGTTTCTTAGTCTCTGTCTTAATATAAAGGCGTATAACTTGTATTTTTTTATACTTTATGTATTCGCTTATTGGTCTCTATCTTAGGTTTCGTCTATAACTTGTATTTTTTTATTTTTAAAAATTCTGTATTCGTTTCTTAATCTCTGTCGTAATATAAAGGCATATAACTTGTATTTTATACTTTATGTATTCGTTTATTGGTCTTTATCTTAGGTTTCGTCTATAACTTGTATTTTTTTTATTTTTATACTTTCTGTATTCGTTTCTTAGTCTCTGTCTTAATATAAAGGCGTATAACTTGTATTTTTTTATTTTTATCCTTTCTGTATTCGTTTCTTAGTCTCTGTCCTAATGTAAAGGCATATAACTTGTATTTTTATACTTTATGTATTCGTTTCTTGGTCTCTATCTTAGGTTTTGTCTATAACTTTTATTTTTTTTATTTTTATACTTTCTGTATTCGTTTCTTAGTCTCTGTCGTAATATTAAGTCATATAACTTGTATTTTATACTTTATGTATTCGTTTATTGGTCTTTATCTTAGGTTTCGTCTATAACTTGTATTTTTTTTTTATTTTTATACTTTCTGTATTCGTTTCTTAGTCTCTGTCTTAATGTAAAGGCATATAACTTGTATTTTTATACTTTATGTATTCGCTTATTGGTCTCTATCTTAGGATTCGTCTATAACTTGTATTTTTTTATTTTTATACTTTCTGTATTCGTTTCTTAATCTCTGTCGTAATATAAAGGCACATAACTTGTATTTTATACTTTATGTATTCGTTTATTGGTGTTTATCATAGATTTCGTCTATAACTTGTATTTTTTTTTATTTTTATACTTTCTGTATTCGTTTCTTAGTCTCTGTCTTAATATAAAGGCATATAACTTGTATTTTTATACTTTATGTATTCGTTTATTGGTCGTTATCTTAGGTTTCGTCTATAACTTGTATTTTTTTATTTTTATACTTTCAGTATTCGTTTCTTAGTCTCTGTCTTAATGTAAATGCAAATAACTTGTATTTTTATTCTTTATGTATTCGTTTATTGGTCTTTATCTTAGGTTCGTCTATAACTTGTATTTTTTTATTTTTATACTTTCTGTATTCGTTTCTTAGTCTCTGTCTTAATATAAAGGCATATAACTTGTATTTTTATACTTTATGTATTCGTTTATTGGTCTCTATCTTAGGTTTCGTCTATAACTTGTATTTTTTTATTTTTATACTTTCTCTATTCGTTTCTTAGTCTCTGTCGTAATATAAGGCATATAACTTGTTTTTTGATACTTTATGTATTCGTTTATTGGTCTCTATCTTAGGTTTCGTCTATAACTTGTATTTTTTTTATTTTTATACTTTCTGTATTCGTTTCTTAGTCTCTGTCTTAATATAAAGGCATATAACTTGTATTTTTATACTTTATGTATTCGTTTATTGGTCGTTATCTTAGGTTTCGTCTATAACTTGTATTTTTTTATTTTTATACTTTCAGTATTCGTTTCTTAGTCTCTGTCTTAATGTAATGCATATAACTTGTATTTTTATTCTTCATGTATTCGTTTATTGGTCTTTATCTTAGGTTTCGTCTATAACTTGTATTTTTTTATTTTTATACTTTCTGTATTCGTTTCTTAGTCTCTGTCTTAATATAAAGGCATATAACTTGTATTTTTATACTTTATGTATTCGCTTATTGGTCTCTATCTTAGGTTTCGTCTATAACTTGTATTTTTTTATTTTTGTACTTTCTGTATTCGTTTCTTAGTCTCTGTCTTAATGTAAAGGCATATAACTTGTATTCTTGTACTTTATGTATTCGTTTCTTGGTCTCTATCTTAGGTTTCGTCTATATCTTTTATTTTTTTTATTTTTATACTTTCTGTATTCGTTTCTTAGTCTCTGTCGTAATATAAAGGCATATAACTTGTATTTTATACTTTATGTATTCGTTTATTGGTCTTTATCTTAGGTTTCGTCTATAACTTGTATTTTTTTTTTATTTTTATACTTTCTGTATTCGTTTCTTAGTCTCTGTCTTAATGTAAAGGCATATAACTTGTATTTTTACACTTTATGTATTCATTTATTGGTCTCTATCTTAGGTTTCGTCTATAACTTGTATTTTTTTTTATTTTTGTACTTTCTGTAGTCGTTTCTTAGTCTCTGTCTTAATATAAGGGCATATAACTTGTATTTTTATACTTTATGAATTGGTTTATTGGTCTCTATCTTAGGTTTCGTCTATAACTTATATTTTTTTATTTTTATACTTTCTGTATTTGTTTCTTAGTCTCTGTCTTAATATAAAGGCATATAACTTGTATTTTTTATACTTTATGTATTCGCTTATTGGTCTCTATCTTAGGTTTCGTCTATAACTTTTTTTTTTAGTTTTATACTTTCTGTATTCGTTTCTTACTCTCTGTCTTAATACAAAGGCTTATAACTTGTATTTTTTTATACTTTATGTATTCGCTTATTGGTCTCTATTTTAGGTTTCGTCTATAACTTGTATTTTTTTATTTTTATACTTTCTCTATTCGTTTCTTAGTCTCTGTCGTAATATAAAGGCATATAACTTGTTTTTTGATACTTTATGTATTCGTTTATTGGTCTCTATCTTAGGTTTCGTCTATAGCTTGTATTTTTTTATTTTTATACTTTCTGTATTCGTTTCTTAGTCTCTGTCTTAATATAAAGGCGTATAACTTGTATTTTTTTATACTTTATGTATTCGCTTATTGGTCTCTATCTTAGGTTTCGTCTATAACTTGTATTTTTTTATTTTTAAAAATTCTGTATTCGTTTCTTAATCTCTGTCGTAATATAAAGGCATATAACTTGTATTTTATACTTTATGTATTCGTTTATTGGTCTTTATCTTAGGTTTCGTCTATAACTTGTATTTTTTTTTTATTTTTATACTTTCTGTATTCGTTTCTTAGTCTCTGTCTTAATATAAAGGCGTATAACTTGTATTTTTTTATTTTTATACTTTCTGTATTCGTTTCTTAGTCTCTGTCTTAATGTTAAGGCATATAACTTGTATTTTTATACTTTATGTATTCGTTTCTTGGTCTCTATCTTAGGTTTTGTCTATAACTTTTATTTTTTTTATTTTTATACTTTCTGTATTCGTTTCTTAGTCTCTGTCGTAATATTAAGTCATATAACTTGTATTTTATACTTTATGTATTCGTTTATTGGTCTTTATCTTAGGTTTCGTCTATAACTTGTATTTTTTTTTTATTTTTATACTTTCTGTATTCGTTTCTTAGTCTCTGTCTTAATGTAAAGGCATATAACTTGTATTTTTATACTTTATGTATTCATTTATTGGTCTCTATCTTAGGTTTCGTCTATAACTTGTATTTTTTTTATTTTTGTACTTTCTGTAGTCGTTTCTTAGTCTCTGTCTTAATATAAGGGCATATAACTTGTATTTTTATACTTTATGTATTCGTTTATTGGTCTCTATCTTAGGTTTCGTCTATAACTTGTATTTTTTTTGTTTTTATACTTTCTGTATTCGTTTCTTAGTCTCTGTCTTAATATAAAGGCATATAACTTGTATTTCTATACTTTATGTATTCGTTTATTGGTCTCTATCTAAGGTTTCGTCTATAACTTGTATTTTTTTTTATTTTTATACTTTCTGTATTCGTTTCTTAGTCTCTGTCGTAATATAAAGGCATATAACTTGTAATTTATACTTTATGTATTCGTTTATAGGTCTTTATCTTAGGTTTCGTCTATAACTTGTATTTTTTTTATTTTTATACTTTCTGTATTCGTTTCTTAGTCTCTGTCTTAATATAAAGGCATATAACTTGTATTTTTATACTTTATGTATTCGTTTATTGGTCTCTATCTTAGGTTTCGTCTATAGCTTGTATTTTTTTATTTTTATACTTTCTGTATTCGTTTCTTAGTCTCTGTCTTAATATAAAGGCGTATAACTTGTATTTTTTTATACTTTATGTATTCGCTTATTGGTCTCTATCTTAGGTTTCGTCTATAACTTGTATTTTTTTATTTTTAAAAATTCTGTATTCGTTTCTTAATCTCTGTCGTAATATAAAGGCATATAACTTGTATTTTATACTTTATGTATTCGTTTATTGGTCTTTGTCTTAGGTTTCGTCTATAACTTGTATTTTTTTTTATTTTTATACTTTCTGTATTCGTTTCTTAGTCTCTGTCTTAATATAAAGGCGTATAACTTGTATTTTTTTATTTTTATACTTTCTGTATTCGTTTCTTAGTCTCTGTCTTAATGTAAAGGCATATAACTTGTATTTTTATACTTTATGTATTCGTTTCTTGGTCTCTATCTTAGGTTTTGTCTATAACTTTTATTTTTTTTATTTTTATACTTTCTGTATTCGTTTCTTAGTCTCTGTCGTAATATTAAGGCATATAACTTGTATTTTATACTTTATGTATTCGTTTATTGGTCTTTATCTTAGGTTTCGTCTATAACTTGTATTTTTTTTTTATTTTTATACTTTCTGTATCCGTTTCTTAGTTTCTGTCTTAATGTAAAGGCATATAACTTGTATTTTTATACTTTATGTATTCATTTATTGGTCTCTATCTTAGGTTTCGTCTATAACTTGTATTTTTTTTATTTTTGTACTTTCTGTAGTCGTTTCTTAGTCTCTGTCTTAATATAAGGGCATATAACTTGTATTTTTATACTTTATGTATTCGTTTATTGGTCTCTATCTTAGGTTTCGTCTATAACTTGTATTTTTTTTGTTTTTATACTTTCTGTATTCGTTTCTTAGTCTCTGTCTTAATATAAAGGCATATAACTTGTATTTCTATACTTTATGTATTCGTTTATTGGTCTCTATCTAAGGTTTCGTCTATAACTTGTATTTTTTTTTATTTTTATACTTTCTGTATTCGTTTCTTAGTCTCTGTCGTAATATAAAGGCATATAACTTGTAATTTATACTTTATGTATTCGTTTATTGGTCTTTATCTTAGGTTTCGTCTATAACTTGTATTTTTTTTTTATTTTTATACTTTCTGTATTCGTTTCTTAGTCTCTGTCTTAATATAAAGGCGTATAACTTGTATTTTTTTATACTTTATGTATTCGCTTATTGGTCTCTATCTTAGGATTCGTCTATAACTTGTATTTTTTTATTTTTATACTTTCTGTATTCGTTTCTTAATCTCTGTCGTAATATAAAGGCACATAACTTGTATTTTATACTTTATGTATTCGTTTATTGGTGTTTATCATAGATTTCGTCTATAACTTGTATTTTTTTTTATTTTTATACTTTCTGTATTCGTTTCTTAGTCTCTGTCTTAATATAAAGGCATATAACTTGTATTTTTATACTTTATGTATTCGTTTATTGGTCGTTATCTTAGGTTTCGTCTATAACTTGTATTTTTTTATTTTTATACTTTCAGTATTCGTTTCTTAGTCTCTGTCTTAATGTAAATGCATATAACTTGTATTTTTATTCTTTATGTATTCGTTTATTGGTCTTTATCTTAGGTTTCGTCTATAACTTGTATTTTTTTATTTTTATACTTTCTGTATTCGTTTCTTAGTCTCTGTCTTAATATAAAGGCATATAACTTGTATTTTTATACTTTTTGTATTCGTTTATTGGTCTCTATCTTAGGTTTCGTCTATAACTTGTATTTTTTTATTTTTATACTTTCTCTATTCGTTTCTTAGTCTCTGTCGTAATATAAAGGCATATAACTTGTTTTTTGATACTTTATGTATTCGTTTATTGGTCTCTATCTTAGGTTTCGTCTATAACTTGTATTTTTTTTATTTTTATACTTTCTGTATTCGTTTCTTAGTCTCTGTCTTAATATAAAGGCATATAACTTGTATTTTTATACTTTATGTATTCGTTTATTGGTCGTTATCTTAGGTTTCGTCTATAACTTGTATTTTTTTATTTTTATACTTTCAGTATTCGTTTCTTAGTCTCTGTCTTAATGTAAATGCATATAACTTGTATTTTTATTCTTTATGTATTCGTTTATTGGTCTTTATCTTAGGTTTCGTCTATAACTTGTATTTTTTTATTTTTATACTTTCTGTATTCGTTTCTTAGTCTCTGTCTTAATATAAAGGCATATAACTTGTATTTTTATACTTTATGTATTCGCTTATTGGTCTCTATCTTAGGTTTCGTCTATAACTTGTATTTTTTTATTTTTGTACTTTCTGTATTCGTTTCTTAGTCTCTGTCTTAATGTAAAGGCATATAACTTGTATTCTTGTACTTTATGTATTCGTTTCTTGGTCTCTATCTTAGGTTTCGTCTATATCTTTTATTTTTTTTATTTTTATACTTTCTGTATTCGTTTCTTAGTCTCTGTCGTAATATAAAGGCATATAACTTGTATTTTATACTTTATGTATTCGTTTATTGGTCTTTATCTTAGGTTTCGTCTATAACTTGTATTTATTTTTTATTTTTATACTTCCTGTATTCGTTTCTTAGTCTCTGTCTTAATGTAAAGGCATATAACTTGTATTTTTACACTTTATGTATTCATTTATTGGTCTCTATCTTAGGTTTCGTCTATAACTTGTATTTTTTTTTATTTTTGTACTTTCTGTATTTGTTTCTTAGTCTCTGTCTTAATATAAAGGCATATAACTTGTATTTTTTTATACTTTATGTATTCGCTTATTGGTCTCTATCTTAGGTTTCGTCTATAACTTGTATTTTTTTATTTTTGTACTTTCTGTATTCGTTTCTTAGTCTCTGTCTTAATGTAAAGGCATATAACTTGTATTCTTGTACTTTATGTATTCGTTTCTTGGTCTCTATCTTAGGTTTCGTCTATATCTTTTATTTTTTTTATTTTTATACTTTCTGTATTCGTTTCTTAGTCTCTGTCGTAATATAAAGGCATATAACTTGTATTTTATACTTTATGTATTCGTTTATTGGTCTTTATCTTAGGTTTCGTCTATAACTTGTATTTATTTTTTATTTTTATACTTCCTGTATTCGTTTCTTAGTCTCTGTCTTAATGTAAATGCATATAACTTGTATTTTTATTCTTTATGTATTCGTTTATTGGTCTTTATCTTAGGTTTCGTCTATAACTTGTATTTTTTTATTTTTATACTTTCTGTATTCGTTTCTTAGTCTCTGTCTTAATATAAAGGCATATAACTTGTATTTTTATACTTTATGTATTCGCTTATTGGTCTCTATCTTAGGTTTCGTCTATAACTTGTATTTTTTTATTTTTGTACTTTCTGTATTCGTTTCTTAGTCTCTGTCTTAATGTAAAGGCATATAACTTGTATTCTTGTACTTTATGTATTCGTTTCTTGGTCTCTATCTTAGGTTTCGTCTATATCTTTTATTTTTTTTATTTTTATACTTTCTGTATTCGTTTCTTAGTCTCTGTCGTAATATAAAGGCATATAACTTGTATTTTATACTTTATGTATTTGTTTATTGGTCTTTATCTTAGGTTTCGTCTATAACTTGTATTTATTTTTTATTTTTATACTTCCTGTATTCGTTTCTTAGTCTCTGTCTTAATATAAGGGCATATAACTTGTATTTTTATACTTTATGAATTGGTTTATTGGTCTCTATCTTAGGTTTCGTCTATAACTTATATTTTTTTATTTTTATACTTTCTGTATTTGTTTCTTAGTCTCTGTCTTAATATAAAGGCATATAACTTGTATTTTTTTATACTTTATGTATTCGCTTATTGGTCTCTATCTTAGGTTTCGTCTATAACTTTTTTTTTTTAGTTTTATACTTTCTGTATTCGTTTCTTACTCTCTGTCTTAATACAAAGGCTTATAACTTGTATTTTTTTATACTTTATGTATTCGCTTATTGGTCTCTATTTTAGGTTTCGTCTATAACTTGTATTTTTTTATTTTTATACTTTCTCTATTCGTTTCTTAGTCTCTGTCGTAATATAAAGGCATATAACTTGTTTTTTGATACTTTATGTATTCGTTTATTGGTCTCTATCTTAGGTTTCGTCTATAACTTGTATTTTTTTTATTTTTATACTTTCTGTATTCGTTTCTTAGTCTCTGTCTTAATATAAAGGCATATAACTTGTATTTTTATACTTTATGTATTCGTTTATTGGTCTCTATCTTAGGTTTCGTCTATAGCTTGTATTTTTTTATTTTTATACTTTCTGTATTCGTTTCTTAGTCTCTGTCTTAATATAAAGGCGTATAACTTGTATTTTTTTATACTTTATGTATTCGCTTATTGGTCTCTATCTTAGGTTTCGTCTATAACTTGTATTTTTTTATTTTTAAAAATTCTGTATTCGTTTCTTAATCTCTGTCGTAATATAAAGGCATATAACTTGTATTTTATACTTTATGTATTCGTTTATTGGTCTTTATCTTAGGTTTCGTCTATAACTTGTATTTTTTTTATTTTTATACTTTCTGTATTCGTTTCTTAGTCTCTGTCTTAATATAAAGGCGTATAACTTGTATTTTTTTATTTTTATCCTTTCTGTATTCGTTTCTTAGTCTCTGTCCTAATGTAAAGGCATATAACTTGTATTTTTATACTTTATGTATTCGTTTCTTGGTCTCTATCTTAGGTTTTGTCTATAACTTTTATTTTTTTTATTTTTATACTTTCTGTATTCGTTTCTTAGTCTCTGTCGTAATATTAAGTCATATAACTTGTATTTTATACTTTATGTATTCGTTTATTGGTCTTTATCTTAGGTTTCGTCTATAACTTGTATTTTTTTTTTATTTTTATACTTTCTGTATTCGTTTCTTAGTCTCTGTCTTAATGTAAAGGCATATAACTTGTATTTTTATACTTTATGTATTCGCTTATTGGTCTCTATCTTAGGATTCGTCTATAACTTGTATTTTTTTATTTTTATACTTTCTGTATTCGTTTCTTAATCTCTGTCGTAATATAAAGGCACATAACTTGTATTTTATACTTTATGTATTCGTTTATTGGTGTTTATCATAGATTTCGTCTATAACTTGTATTTTTTTTTATTTTTATACTTTCTGTATTCGTTTCTTAGTCTCTGTCTTAATATAAAGGCATATAACTTGTATTTTTATACTTTATGTATTCGTTTATTGGTCGTTATCTTAGGTTTCGTCTATAACTTGTATTTTTTTATTTTTATACTTTCAGTATTCGTTTCTTAGTCTCTGTCTTAATGTAAATGCAAATAACTTGTATTTTTATTCTTTATGTATTCGTTTATTGGTCTTTATCTTAGGTTTCGTCTATAACTTGTATTTTTTTATTTTTATACTTTCTGTATTCGTTTCTTAGTCTCTGTCTTAATATAAAGGCATATAACTTGTATTTTTATACTTTATGTATTCGTTTATTGGTCTCTATCTTAGGTTTCGTCTATAACTTGTATTTTTTTATTTTTATACTTTCTCTATTCGTTTCTTAGTCTCTGTCGTAATATAAAGGCATATAACTTGTTTTTTGATACTTTATGTATTCGTTTATTGGTCTCTATCTTAGGTTTCGTCTATAACTTGTATTTTTTTTATTTTTATACTTTCTGTATTCGTTTCTTAGTCTCTGTCTTAATATAAAGGCATATAACTTGTATTTTTATACTTTATGTATTCGTTTATTGGTCGTTATCTTAGGTTTCGTCTATAACTTGTATTTTTTTATTTTTATACTTTCAGTATTCGTTTCTTAGTCTCTGTCTTAATGTAAATGCATATAACTTGTATTTTTATTCTTTATGTATTCGTTTATTGGTCTTTATCTTAGGTTTCGTCTATAACTTGTATTTTTTTATTTTTATACTTTCTGTATTCGTTTCTTAGTCTCTGTCTTAATATAAAGGCATATAACTTGTATTTTTATACTTTATGTATTCGCTTATTGGTCTCTATCTTAGGTTTCGTCTATAACTTGTATTTTTTTATTTTTGTACTTTCTGTATTCGTTTCTTAGTCTCTGTCTTAATGTAAAGGCATATAACTTGTATTCTTGTACTTTATGTATTCGTTTCTTGGTCTCTATCTTAGGTTTCGTCTATATCTTTTATTTTTTTTATTTTTATACTTTCTGTATTCGTTTCTTAGTCTCTGTCGTAATATAAAGGCATATAACTTGTATTTTATACTTTATGTATTCGTTTATTGGTCTTTATCTTAGGTTTCGTCTATAACTTGTATTTTTTTTTTATTTTTATACTTTCTGTATTCGTTTCTTAGTCTCTGTCTTAATGTAAAGGCATATAACTTGTATTTTTACACTTTATGTATTCATTTATTGGTCTCTATCTTAGGTTTCGTCTATAACTTGTATTTTTTTTTATTTTTGTACTTTCTGTAGTCGTTTCTTAGTCTCTGTCTTAATATAAGGGCATATAACTTGTATTTTTATACTTTATGAATTGGTTTATTGGTCTCTATCTTAGGTTTCGTCTATAACTTATATTTTTTTATTTTTATACTTTCTGTATTTGTTTCTTAGTCTCTGTCTTAATATAAAGGCATATAACTTGTATTTTTTTATACTTTATGTATTCGCTTATTGGTCTCTATCTTAGGTTTCGTCTATAACTTTTTTTTTTAGTTTTATACTTTCTGTATTCGTTTCTTACTCTCTGTCTTAATACAAAGGCTTATAACTTGTATTTTTTTATACTTTATGTATTCGCTTATTGGTCTCTATTTTAGGTTTCGTCTATAACTTGTATTTTTTTATTTTTATACTTTCTCTATTCGTTTCTTAGTCTCTGTCGTAATATAAAGGCATATAACTTGTTTTTTGATACTTTATGTATTCGTTTATTGGTCTCTATCTTAGGTTTCGTCTATAGCTTGTATTTTTTTATTTTTATACTTTCTGTATTCGTTTCTTAGTCTCTGTCTTAATATAAAGGCGTATAACTTGTATTTTTTTATACTTTATGTATTCGCTTATTGGTCTCTATCTTAGGTTTCGTCTATAACTTGTATTTTTTTATTTTTAAAAATTCTGTATTCGTTTCTTAATCTCTGTCGTAATATAAAGGCATATAACTTGTATTTTATACTTTATGTATTCGTTTATTGGTCTTTATCTTAGGTTTCGTCTATAACTTATATTTTTTTATTTTTATACTTTCTGTATTTGTTTCTTAGTCTCTGTCTTAATATAAGGGCATATAACTTGTATTTTTATACTTTATGTATTCGTTTATTGGTCTTTATCTTAGGTTTCGTCTATAACATGTATTTTTTTATTTTTGTACTTTCTGTATTCGTTTCTTAGTCTCTGTCTTAATGTAAAGGCATATAACTTGTATTCTTGTACTTTATGTATTCGTTTCTTGGTCTCTATCTTAGGTTTCGTCTATATCTTTTATTTTTTTTATTTTTATACTTTCTGTATTCGTTTCTTAGTCTCTGTCGTAATATAAAGGCATATAACTTGTATTTTATACTTTATGTATTCGTTTATTGGTCTTTATCTTAGGTTTCGTCTATAACTTGTATTTTTTTTTTATTTTTATACTTTCTGTATTCGTTTCTTAGTCTCTGTCTTAATGTAAAGGCATATAACTTGTATTTTTATACTTTATGTATTCGTTTATTGATCTCTATCTTAGGTTTCGTCTATAGCTTGTATTTTTTTATTTTTATACTTTCTGTATTCGTTTCTTAGTCTCTGTCTTAATATAAAGGCGTATAACTTGTATTTTTTTATACTTTATGTATTCGCTTATTGGTCTCTATCTTAGGTTTCGTCTATAACTTGTATTTTTTTATTTTTAAAAATTCTGTATTCGTTTCTTAATCTCTGTCGTAATATAAAGGCATATAACTTGTATTTTATACTTTATGTATTCGTTTATTGGTCTTTATCTTAGGTTTCGTCTATAACTTGTATTTTTTTTATTTTTATACTTTCTGTATTCGTTTCTTAGTCTCTGTCTTAATATAAAGGCGTATAACTTGTATTTTTTTATTTTTATCCTGTCTGTATTCGTTTCTTAGTCTCTGTCTTAATGTAAAGGCATATAACTTGTATTTTTATACTTTATGTATTCGTTTCTTGGTCTCTATCTTAGGTTTTGTCTATAACTTTTATTTTTTTTAGTTTTATACTTTCTGTATTCGTTTCTTAGTCTCTGTCTTAATGTAAATGCATATAACTTGTATTTTTATACTTTATGTATTCGTTTATTGGTCTTTATCTTAGGTTTCGTCTATAACATGTATTTTTTTATTTTTATACTTTCTGTAATCGTTTCTTAGTCCCTGTCGTAATATAAACGCATATAACTTGTATTTTATACTTTATGTATTCGTTTATTGGTCTTTATCTTAGGTTTCGTCTATAACTTGTATTTTTTTTTATTTTTATACTTTCTGTATTCGTTTCTTAGTCTCTGTCTTAATGTAAAGGCATATAACTTGTATTTTTATACTTTATGTATTCATTTATTGGTCTCTATCTTAGGTTTCGTCTATAACTTGTATTTTTTTATTTTTATACTTTCTCTATTCGTTTCTTAGTCTCTGTCGTAATATAAAGGCATATAACTTGTATTTTATACTTTATGTATTCGTTTATTGGTCTTTATCTTAGGTTTCGTCTATAACTTGTATTTTTTTTTTATTTTTATACTTTCTGTATTCGTTTCTTAGTCTCTGTCTTAATGTAAAGGCATATAACTTGTATTTTTATACTTTATGTATTCATTTATTGGTCTCTATCTTAGGTTTCGTCTATAACTTGTATTTTTTTATTTTTATACTTTCTCTATTCGTTTCTTAGTCTCTGTCGTAATATAAAGGCATATAGCTTGTATTTTATACTTTATGTATTCGTTTATTGGTCTCTATCTTAGGTTTCATCTATAACTTGTATTTTTTTTATTTTTATAATTTCTGTATTCGTTTCTTAGCCTCTGTCTTAATATAAAGGCATATAACTTGTATTTTTATACTTTATGTATTCGTTTATTGGTCTCTATCTTAGGTTTCGTCTATAACTTGTATTTTTTTATTTTTATACTTTCTGTATTCGTTTCTTAGTCTCTGTCTTAATATAAAGGCGTATAACTTGTATTTTTTTATACTTTATGTATTCGCTTATTGGTCTCTATCTTAGGTTTCGTCTATAACTTGTATTTTTTTATTTTTAAAAATTCTGTATTTGTTTCTTAATCTCTGTCGTAATATAAAGGCATATAACTTGTATTTTATACTTTATGTATTCGTTTATTGGTCTTTACCTTAGGTTTCGTCTATAACTTGTATTTTTTTTTATTTTTATACTTTCTGTATTCGTTTCTTAGTCTCTGTCGTAATATAAAGGCATATAACTTGTTTTTTGATACTTTATGTATTCGTTTATTGGTCTCTATCTTAGGTTTCGTCTATAACTTGTATTTTTTTTATTTTTATACTTTCTGTATTCGTTTCTTAGTCTCTGTCTTAATGTAAAGGCGTATAACTTGTATTTTTTTATACTTTATGTATTCGCTTATTGGTCTCTATCTTAGGTTTCGTCTATAACTTGTATTTTTTTATTTTTATACTTTCTGTATTCGTTTCTTAGTCTCTGTCTTAATGTAAAGGCATATAACTTGTATTCTTGTACTTTATGTATTCGTTTCTTGGTCTCTATCTTAGGTTTCGTCTATAACTTTTATTTTTTTTATTTTTATACTTTCTGTATTCGTTTCTTAGTCTCTGTCGTAATATAAAGGCATATAACTTGTATTTTATACTTTATGTATTCGTTTATTGGTCTTTATCTTAGGTTTCGTCTATAACTTGTATTTTTTTTTATTTTTATACTTTCTGTATTCGTTTCTTAGTCTCTGTCTTAATATAAAGGCGTATAACTTGTATTTTTTTATTTTTATACTTTCTGTATTCGTTTCTTAGTCTCTGTCTTAATGTTAAGGCATATAACTTGTATTTTTATACTTTATGTATTCGTTTCTTGGTCTCTATCTTAGGTTTTGTCTATAACTTTTATTTTTTTTATTTTTATACTTTCTGTATTCGTTTCTTAGTCTCTGTCGTAATATTAAGTCATATAACTTGTATTTTATACTTTATGTATTCGTTTATTGGTCTTTATCTTAGGTTTCGTCTATAACTTGTATTTTTTTTTTATTTTTATACTTTCTGTATTCGTTTCTTAGTCTCTGTCTTAATGTAAAGGCATATAACTTGTATTTTTATACTTTATGTATTCATTTATTGGTCTCTATCTTAGGTTTCGTCTATAACTTGTATTTTTTTTATTTTTGTACTTTCTGTAGTCGTTTCTTAGTCTCTGTCTTAATATAAGGGCATATAACTTGTATTTTTATACTTTATGTATTCGTTTATTGGTCTCTATCTTAGGTTTCGTCTATAACTTGTATTTTTTTTGTTTTTATACTTTCTGTATTCGTTTCTTAGTCTCTGTCTTAATATAAAGGCATATAACTTGTATTTCTATACTTTATGTATTCGTTTATTGGTCTCTATCTAAGGTTTCGTCTATAACTTGTATTTTTTTTTATTTTTATACTTTCTGTATTCGTTTCTTAGTCTCTGTCGTAATATAAAGGCATATAACTTGTAATTTATACTTTATGTATTCGTTTATAGGTCTTTATCTTAGGTTTCGTCTATAACTTGTATTTTTTTTATTTTTATACTTTCTGTATTCGTTTCTTAGTCTCTGTCTTAATATAAAGGCATATAACTTGTATTTTTATACTTTGTGTATTCGTTTATTGGTCTCTATCTTAGGTTTCGTCTATAGCTTGTATTTTTTTATTTTTATACTTTCTGTATTCGTTTCTTAGTCTCTGTCTTAATATAAAGGCGTATAACTTGTATTTTTTTATACTTTATGTATTCGCTTATTGGTCTCTATCTTAGGTTTCGTCTATAACTTGTATTTTTTTATTTTTAAAAATTCTGTATTCGTTTCTTAATCTCTGTCGTAATATAAAGGCATATAACTTGTATTTTATACTTTATGTATTCGTTTATTGGTCTTTGTCTTAGGTTTCGTCTATAACTTGTATTTTTTTTTATTTTTATACTTTCTGTATTCGTTTCTTAGTCTCTGTCTTAATATAAAGGCGTATAACTTGTATTTTTTTATTTTTATACTTTCTGTATTCGTTTCTTAGTCTCTGTCTTAATGTAAAGGCATATAACTTGTATTTTTATACTTTATGTATTCGTTTCTTGGTCTCTATCTTAGGTTTTGTCTATAACTTTTATTTTTTTTATTTTTATACTTTCTGTATTCGTTTCTTAGTCTCTGTCGTAATATTAAGGCATATAACTTGTATTTTATACTTTATGTATTCGTTTATTGGTCTTTATCTTAGGTTTCGTCTATAACTTGTATTTTTTTTTTATTTTTATACTTTCTGTATCCGTTTCTTAGTCTCTGTCTTAATGTAAAGGCATATAACTTGTATTTTTATACTTTATGTATTCATTTATTGGTCTCTATCTTAGGTTTCGTCTATAACTTGTATTTTTTTTATTTTTGTACTTTCTGTAGTCGTTTCTTAGTCTCTGTCTTAATATAAGGGCATATAACTTGTATTTTTATACTTTATGTATTCGTTTATTGGTCTCTATCTTAGGTTTCGTCTATAACTTGTATTTTTTTTGTTTTTATACTTTCTGTATTCGTTTCTTAGTCTCTGTCTTAATATAAAGGCATATAACTTGTATTTCTATACTTTATGTATTCGTTTATTGGTCTCTATCTAAGGTTTCGTCTATAACTTGTATTTTTTTTTATTTTTATACTTTCTGTATTCGTTTCTTAGTCTCTGTCGTAATATAAAGGCATATAACTTGTAATTTATACTTTATGTATTCGTTTATTGGTCTTTATCTTAGGTTTCGTCTATAACTTGTATTTTTTTTTTATTTTTATACTTTCTGTATTCGTTTCTTAGTCTCTGTCTTAATATAAAGGCGTATAACTTGTATTTTTTTATACTTTATGTATTCGCTTATTGGTCTCTATCTTAGGATTCGTCTATAACTTGTATTTTTTTATTTTTATACTTTCTGTATTCGTTTCTTAATCTCTGTCGTAATATAAAGGCACATAACTTGTATTTTATACTTTATGTATTCGTTTATTGGTGTTTATCATAGATTTCGTCTATAACTTGTATTTTTTTTTATTTTTATACTTTCTGTATTCGTTTCTTAGTCTCTGTCTTAATATAAAGGCATATAACTTGTATTTTTATACTTTATGTATTCGTTTATTGGTCGTTATTTTAGGTTTCGTCTATAACTTGTATTTTTTTATTTTTATACTTTCAGTATTCGTTTCTTAGTCTCTGTCTTAATGTAAATGCATATAACTTGTATTTTTATTCTTTATGTATTCGTTTATTGGTCTTTATCTTAGGTTTCGTCTATAACTTGTATTTTTTTATTTTTATACTTTCTGTATTCGTTTCTTAGTCTCTGTCTTAATATAAAGGCATATAACTTGTATTTTTATACTTTATGTATTCGTTTATTGGTCTCTATCTTAGGTTTCGTCTATAACTTGTATTTTTTTATTTTTATACTTTCTCTATTCGTTTCTTAGTCTCTGTCGTAATATAAAGGCATATAACTTGTTTTTTGATACTTTATGTATTCGTTTATTGGTCTCTATCTTAGGTTTCGTCTATAACTTGTATTTTTTTTATTTTTATACTTTCTGTATTCGTTTCTTAGTCTCTGTCTTAATATAAAGGCATATAACTTGTATTTTTATACTTTATGTATTCGTTTATTGGTCGTTATCTTAGGTTTCGTCTATAACTTGTATTTTTTTATTTTTATACTTTCAGTATTCGTTTCTTAGTCTCTGTCTTAATGTAAATGCATATAACTTGTATTTTTATTCTTTATGTATTCGTTTATTGGTCTTTATCTTAGGTTTCGTCTATAACTTGTATTTTTTTATTTTTATACTTTCTGTATTCGTTTCTTAGTCTCTGTCTTAATATAAAGGCATATAACTTGTATTTTTATACTTTATGTATTCGCTTATTGGTCTCTATCTTAGGTTTCGTCTATAACTTGTATTTTTTTATTTTTGTACTTTCTGTATTCGTTTCTTAGTCTCTGTCTTAATGTAAAGGCATATAACTTGTATTCTTGTACTTTATGTATTCGTTTCTTGGTCTCTATCTTAGGTTTCGTCTATATCTTTTATTTTTTTTATTTTTATACTTTCTGTATTCGTTTCTTAGTCTCTGTCGTAATATAAAGGCATATAACTTGTATTTTATACTTTATGTATTCGTTTATTGGTCTTTATCTTAGGTTTCGTCTATAACTTGTATTTTTTTTTTATTTTTATACTTTCTGTATTCGTTTCTTAGTCTCTGTCTTAATGTAAAGGCATATAACTTGTATTTTTACACTTTATGTATTCATTTATTGGTCTCTATCTTAGGTTTCGTCTATAACTTGTATTTTTTTTTATTTTTGTACTTTCTGTAATCGTTTCTTAGTCTCTGTCTTAATATAAGGGCATATAACTTGTATTTTTATACTTTATGAATTGGTTTATTGGTCTCTATCTTAGGTTTCGTCTATAACTTATATTTTTTTATTTTTATACTTTCTGTATTTGTTTCTTAGTCTCTGTCTTAATATAAAGGCATATAACTTGTATTTTTTTATACTTTATGTATTCGCTTATTGGTCTCTATCTTAGGTTTCGTCTATAACTTTTTTTTTTTAGTTTTATACTTTCTGTATTCGTTTCTTACTCTCTGTCTTAATACAAAGGCTTATAACTTGTATTTTTTTATACTTTATGTATTCGCTTATTGGTCTCTATTTTAGGTTTCGTCTATAACTTGTATTTTTTTATTTTTATACTTTCTCTATTCGTTTCTTAGTCTCTGTCGTAATATAAAGGCATATAACTTGTTTTTTGATACTTTATGTATTCGTTTATTGGTCTCTATCTTAGGTTTCGTCTATAACTTGTATTTTTTTTATTTTTATACTTTCTGTATTCGTTTCTTAGTCTCTGTCTTAATATAAAGGCATATAACTTGTATTTTTATACTTTATGTATTCGTTTATTGGTCTCTATCTTAGGTTTCGTCTATAGCTTGTATTTTTTTATTTTTATACTTTCTGTATTCGTTTCTTAGTCTCTGTCTTAATATAAAGGCGTATAACTTGTATTTTTTTATACTTTATGTATTCGCTTATTGGTCTCTATCTTAGGTTTCGTCTATAACTTGTATTTTTTTATTTTTAAAAATTCTGTATTCGTTTCTTAATCTCTGTCGTAATATAAAGGCATATAACTTGTATTTTATACTTTATGTATTCGTTTATTGGTCTTTATCTTAGGTTTCGTCTATAACTTGTATTTTTTTTATTTTTATACTTTCTGTATTCGTTTCTTAGTCTCTGTCTTAATATAAAGGCGTATAACTTGTATTTTTTTATTTTTATCCTTTCTGTATTCGTTTCTTAGTCTCTGTCTTAATTTAAAGGCATATAACTTGTATTTTTATACTTTATGTATTCGTTTCTTGGTCTCTATCTTAGGTTTTGTCTATAACTTTTATTTTTTTTATTTTTATACTTTCTGTATTCGTTTCTTAGTCTCTGTCGTAATATTAAGTCATATAACTTGTATTTTATACTTTATGTATTCGTTTATTGGTCTTTATCTTAGGTTTCGTCTATAACTTGTATTTTTTTTTTATTTTTATACTTTCTGTATTCGTTTCTTAGTCTCTGTCTTAATGTAAAGGCATATAACTTGTATTTTTATACTTTATGTATTCATTTATTGGTCTCTATCTTAGGTTTCGTCTATAACTTGTATTTTTTTTATTTTTGTACTTTCTGTAGTCGTTTCTTAGTCTCTGTCTTAATATAAGGGCATATAACTTGTATTTTTATACTTTATGTATTCGTTTATTGGTCTCTATCTTAGGTTTCGTCTATAACTTGTATTTTTTTTGTTTTTATACTTTCTGTATTCGTTTCTTAGTCTCTGTCTTAATATAAAGGCATATAACTTGTATTTCTATACTTTATGTATTCGTTTATTGGTCTCTATCTAAGGTTTCGTCTATAACTTGTATTTTTTTTTATTTTTATACTTTCTGTATTCGTTTCTTAGTCTCTGTCGTAATATAAAGGCATATAACTTGTAATTTATACTTTATGTATTCGTTTATTGGTCTTTATCTTAGGTTTCGTCTATAACTTGTATTTTTTTTATTTTTATACTTTCTGTATTCGTTTCTTAGTCTCTGTCTTAATATAAAGGCATATAACTTGTATTTTTATACTTTATGTATTCGTTTATTGGTCTCTATCTTAGGTTTCGTCTATAGCTTGTATTTTTTTATTTTTATACTTTCAGTATTCGTTTCTTAGTCTCTGTCTTAATATAAAGGCGTATAACTTGTATTTTTTTATACTTTATGTATTCGCTTATTGGTCTCTATCTTAGGTTTCGTCTATAACTTGTATTTTTTTATTTTTAAAAATTCTGTATTTTTTTCTTAATCTCTGTCGTAATATAAAGGCATATAACTTGTATTTTATACTTTATGTATTCGTTTATTGGTCTTTATCTTAGGCTTCGTCTATAACTTGTATTTTTTTTTATTTTTATACTTTCTGTATTCGTTTCTTAGTCTCTGTCTTAATATAAAGGCGTATAACTTGTATTTTTTTATTTTTATCCTTTCTGTATTCGTTTCTTAGTCTCTGTCTTAATGTAAAGGCATATAACTTGTATTTTTATACTTTATGTATTCGTTTCATGGTCTCTATCTTAGGTTTTGTCTATAACTTTTATTTTTTTTATTTTTATACTTTCTGTATTCGTTTCTTAGTCTCTGTCGTAATATTAAGTCATATAACTTGTATTTTATACTTTATGTATTCGTTTATTGGTCTTTATCTTAGGTTTCGTCTATAACTTGTATTTTTTTTTTATTTTTATACTTTCTGTATTCGTTTCTTAGTCTCTGTCTTAATGTAAAGGCATATAACTTGTATTTTTATACTTTATGTATTCATTTATTGGTCTCTATCTTAGGTTTCGTCTATAACTTGTATTTTTTTTATTTTTGTACTTTCTGTAGTCGTTTCTTAGTCTCTGTCTTAATATAAGGGCATATAACTTGTATTTTTATACTTTATGTATTCGTTTATTGGTCTCTATCTTAGGTTTCGTCTATAACTTGTATTTTTTTTGTTTTTATACTTTCTGTATTCGTTTCTTAGTCTCTGTCTTAATATAAAGGCATATAACTTGTATTTCTATACTTTATGTATTCGTTTATTGGTCTCTATCTAAGGTTTCGTCTATAACTTGTATTTTTTTATTTTTAAAAATTCTGTATTCGTTTCTTAATCTCTGTCGTAATATAAAGGCATATAACTTGTATTTTATACTTTATGTATTCGTTTATTGGTCTTTATCTTAGGTTTCGTCTATAACTTGTATTTTTTTTTATTTTTATACTTTCTGTATTCGTTTCTTAGTCTCTGTCTTAATATAAAGGCGTATAACTTGTATTTTTTTATTTTTATACTTTCTGTATTCGTTTCTTAGTCTCTGTCTTAATGTAAAGGCATATAACTTGTATTTTTATACTTTATGTATTCGTTTCTTGGTCTCTATCTTAGGTTTTGTCTATAACTTTTATTTTTTTTATTTTTATACTTTCTGTATTCGTTTCTTAGTCTCTGTTGTAATATTAAGGCATATAACTTTTATTTTATACTTTATGTATTCGTTTATTGGTCTTTATCTTAGGTTTCGTCTATAACTTGTATTTTTTTTTTATTTTTATACTTTCTGTATTCGTTTCTTAGTCTCTGTCTTAATGTAAAGGCATATAACTTGTATTTTTATACTTTATGTATTCATTTATTGGTCTCTATCTTAGGTTTCGTCTATAACTTGTATTTTTTTTATTTTTGTACTTTCTGTAGTCGTTTCTTAGTCTCTGTCTTAATATAAGGGCATATAACTTGTATTTTTATACTTTATGTATTCGTTTATTGGTCTCTATCTTAGGTTTCGTCTATAACTTGTATTTTTTTTGTTTTTATACTTTCTGTATTCGTTTCTTAGTCTCTGTCTTAATATAAAGGCATATAACTTGTATTTCTATACTTTATGTATTCATTTATTGGTCTCTATCTAAGGTTTCGTCTATAACTTGTATTTTTTTTTATTTTTATACTTTCTGTATTCGTTTCTTAGTCTCTGTCGTAATATAAAGGCATATAACTTGTAATTTATACTTTATGTATTAGTTTATTGGTCTTTATCTTAGGTTTCGTCTATAACTTGTATTTTTTTTTTATTTTTATACATTCTGTATTCGTTTCTTAGTCTATGTCTTAATATAAAGGTGTATAACTTGTATTTTTTTATACTTTATGTATTCGCTTATTGGTCTCTATCTTACGATTCGTCTATAACTTGTATTTTTTTATTTTTATACTTTCTGTATTCGTTTCTTAATCTCTGTCGTAATATAAAGGCACATAACTTGTATTTTATACTTTATGTATTCGTTTATTGGTGTTTATCATAGATTTCGTCTATAACTTGTATTTTTTTTTATTTTTATACTTTCTGTATTCGTTTCTTAGTCTCTGTCTTAATATAAAGGCATATCACTTGTATTTTTATACTTTATGTATTCGTTTATTGGTCGTTATCTTAGGTTTCGTCTATAACTTGTATTTTTTTATTTTTATACTTTCAGTATTCGTTTCTTAATCTCTGTCGTAATATAAAGGCACATAACTTGTATTTTATACTTTATGTATTCGCTTATTGGTCTCTATCTTAGGTTTCGTCTATAACTTGTATTTTTTTATTTTTATACTTTCTGTATTCGTTTCTTAGTGTCTGTCTTAATATAAGGGCATATAACTTGTATTTTTATACTTTATGTATTCGTTTATTGGTCTCTATCTTAGGTTTCATCTATAACTTGTATTTTTTTTATTTTTATACTTTCTGTATTCGTTTCTTAGTCTCTGTATTAATATAAAGGCATATAACTTGTATTTTTATACTTTATGTATTCGTTTATTGGTCTCTATCTTAGGTTTCGTCTATAACTTGTGTTTTTTTATTTTTATGCTTTCTGTATTCGTTTCTTAGTCTCTGTCTTAATGTAAAGGCATATAACTTGTATTTTTATACTTTCTGTATTGGTTTATTGATCTCTATCTTAGGTTTCGTCTATAACTTATATTTTTTTATTTTTATACTTTCTGTATTCGTTTCTTACTCTCTGTCTTAATACAAAGGCTTATAACTTGTATTTTTTTATACTTTATGTATTCGCTTTTTGGTCTTTATTTTAGGTTTCGTCTATAACTTGTATTTTTTTATTTTTATACTTTCTCTATTCGTTTCTTAGTCTCTGTCGTAACATAAAGGCATATAACTTGTTTTTTGATACTTTATGTATTCGTTTATTGGTCTCTATCTTGGGTTTCGTCTATAACTTGTATTTTTTTTATTTTTATACTTTCTGTATTCGTTTCTTAGTCTCTGTCTTAATATAAAGGCATATAACTTGTATTTTTATACTTTATGTATTCGCTTATTGGTTTCTATCATAGGTTTCGTCTATAACTTGTATTTTTTTATTTTTATACTTTCTGAATTCGTTTCTTAGTCTCTGTCTTAATATAAAGGCATATAACTTGTATTTTTTTATACTTTATGTATTTGTTTATTGGTCTCTATCTTAGGTATCGTCTATAACTTCTATTTTTTTTATTTTTATACTTTCTGTATTCGTTTCTTAGTCTCTGTCTTAATATAAAGGCATATAACTTGTATTTTTATACTTTATGTATTCATTTATTGGTCTTTATCTTAGGTTTCGTCTATACCTTGTATTTTTTTTTATTTTTAAACTTTCTGTATTCGTTTCTTAGTCTTTGTCTTAATATAAAGGCATATAACTTGTATTTTTATACTTTATGTATTCGTTTATTGGTCTTTATCTTAGGTTTCGTCTATAACTTGTATTTTTTTATTTTTATACTTTCTGTATTCGTTTCTTAGTCTCTGTCTTAATATAAAGGCATATAATTTGTATTTTTATACTTTATGTATTCGTTTATTGGTCTCTATCTTAGGTTTCGTCTATAACTTGTATTTTTTTATTTTTATACTTTCAGTATTCGTTTCTTAGTCTCTGTCTTAATGTAAATGCAAATAACTTGTATTTTTATTCTTTATGTATTCGTTTATTGGTCTTTATCTTAGGTTTCGTCTATAACTTGTATTTTTTTATTTTTATACTTTCTGTATTCGTTTCTTAGTCTCTGTCTTAATATAAAGGCATATAACTTGTATTTTTATACTTTATGTATTCGTTTATTGGTCTCTATCTTAGGTTTCGTCTATAACTTGCTTGTATTTTTTTTGTTTTTATACTTTCTGTATTCGTTTCTTAGTCTCTGTATTAATATAAAGGCATATAACTTGTATTTTTATACTTTATGTATTCGTTTATTGGTCTCTATCTTAGGTTTCGTCTATAACTTGTGTTTTTTTATTTTTATACTTTCTGTATTCGTTTCTTAGTCTCTGTCTTAATGTAAAGGCATATAACTTGTATTTTTATACTTTCTGTATTGGTTTATTGATCTCTATCTTAGGTTTCGTCTATAACTTATATTTTTTTATTTTTATACTTTCTGTATTCGTTTCTTACTCTCTGTCTTAATACAAAGGCTTATAACTTGTATTTTTTTATACTTTATGTATTCGCTTTTTGGTCTTTATTTTAGGTTTCGTCTATAACTTGTATTTTTTTATTTTTATACTTTCTCTATTCGTTTCTTAGTCTCTGTCGTAACATAAAGGCATATAACTTGTTTTTTGATACTTTATGTATTCGTTTATTGGTCTCTATCTTGGGTTTCGTCTATAACTTGTATTTTTTTTATTTTTATACTTTCTGTATTCGTTTCTTAGTCTCTGTCTTAATATAAAGGCATATAACTTGTATTTTTATACTTTATGTATTCGCTTATTGGTTTCTATCATAGGTTTCGTCTATAACTTGTATTTTTTTATTTTTATACTTTCTGAATTCGTTTCTTAGTCTCTGTCTTAATATAAAGGCATATAACTTGTATTTTTTTATACTTTATGTATTTGTTTATTGGTCTCTATCTTAGGTATCGTCTATAACTTCTATTTTTTTTATTTTTATACTTTCTGTATTCGTTTCTTAGTCTCTGTCTTAATATAAAGGCATATAACTTGTATTTTTATACTTTATGTATTCATTTATTGGTCTTTATCTTAGGTTTCGTCTATACCTTGTATTTTTTTTTATTTTTAAACTTTCTGTATTCGTTTCTTAGTCTTTGTCTTAATATAAAGGCATATAACTTGTATTTTTATACTTTATGTATTCGTTTATTGGTCTTTATCTTAGGTTTCGTCTATAACTTGTATTTTTTTATTTTTATACTTTCTGTATTCGTTTCTTAGTCTCTGTCTTAATATAAAGGCATATAATTTGTATTTTTATACTTTATGTATTCGTTTATTGGTCTCTATCTTAGGTTTCGTCTATAACTTGTATTTTTTTATTTTTATACTTTCTGTATTCGTTTCTTAATCTCTGTCGTAATATAAAGGCACATAACTTGTATTTTATACTTTATGTATTCGTTTATTGGTCTTTATCTTAGGTTTCGTCTATAACTTGTATTTTTTTTTACTTTTATACTTTCTGTATTCGTTTCTTAGTCTCTGTCGTAATATAAAGGCATATAACTTGTATTTTATACTTTCTGTATTCGTTTATTGGTCTCTATCTTAGGTTTCGTCTATAACTAGTATTTTTTTTATTTTTATACTTTCTGTATTCGTTTCTTAGTCTCTGTCTTAATATAAAGGCATATAACTTGTATTTTTATACTTTATGTATTCGTTTATTGGTCTCTATCTTAGGTTTCGTCTATAACTTGTATTTTTTTATTTTTATACTTTCTGTATTCGTTTCTTAGTCTCTGTCTTAATGTAAAGGCATATAACTTGTATTTTTATACTTTATGTATTGGTTTATTGATCTCTATCTTAGGTTTCGTCTATAACTTATATTTTTTTATTTTTATACTTTCTGTATTCGTTTCTTACTCTCTGTCTTAATACAAAGGCTTATAACTTGTATTTTTTTATACTTTATGTATTCGCTTTTTGGTCTTTATTTTAGGTTTCGTCTATAACTTGTATTTTTTTATTTTTATACTTTCTCTATTCGTTTCTTAGTCTCTGTCGTAACATAAAGGCATATAACTTGTTTTTTGATACTTTATGTATTCGTTTATTGGTCTCTATCTTGGGTTTCGTCTATAACTTGTATTTTTTTTATTTTTATACTTTCTGTATTCGTTTCTTAGTCTCTGTCTTAATATAAAGGCATATAACTTGTATTGTTATACTTTATGTATTCGCTTATTGGTTTCTATCATAGGTTTCGTCTATAACTTGTATTTTTTTATTTTTATACTTTCTGAATTCGTTTCTTAGTCTCTGTCTTAATATAAAGGCATATAACTTGTATTTTTTTATACTTTATGTATTTGTTTATTGGTCTCTATCTTAGGTATCGTCTATAACTTCTATTTTTTTTATTTTTATACTTTCTGTATTCGTTTCTTAGTCTCTGTCTTAATATAAAGGCATATAACTTGTATTTTTATACTTTATGTATTCATTTATTGGTCTTTATCTTAGGTTTCGTCTATACCTTGTATTTTTTTTTATTTTTAAACTTTCTGTATTCGTTTCTTAGTCTTTGTCTTAATATAAAGGCATATAACTTGTATTTTTATACTTTATGTATTCGTTTATTGGTCTTTATCTTAGGTTTCGTCTATAACTTGTATTTTTTTATTTTTATAGTTTCTGTATTCGTTTCTTAGTCTCTGTCTTAATATAAAGGCATATAATTTGTATTTTTATACTTTATGTATTTGTTTATTGGTCTCTATCTTAGGTTTCGTCTATAACTTGTATTTTTTTATTTTTATACTTTCTGTATTCGTTTCTTAATCTCTGTCGTAATATAAAGGCACATAACTTGTATTTTATACTTTATGTATTCGTTTATTGGTCTTTATCTTAGGTTTCGTCTATAACTTGTATTTTTTTTTACTTTTATACTTTCTGTATTCGTTTCTTAGTCTCTGTCGTAATATAAAGGCATATAACTTGTATTTTATACTTTCTGTATTCGTTTATTGGTCTCTATCTTAGGTTTCGTCTATAACTTGTATTTTTTTATTTTTATACTTTCTGTATTCGTTTCTTAGTCTCTGTCTTAATATAAAGGCGTATAACATGTATTTTTTTATACTTTATGTATTCGCTTATTGGTCTTTATCTTAGGTTTCGTCTATAACTTGTATTTTTTTATTTTTATACTTTCTGTATTCGTTTCTTAGTCTCTGTCTTAATGTAAAGGCATATAACTTGTATTTTTATACTTTATGTATTCGTTTATTGGTCTCTATCTTAGGTTTCGTCTATAACTTGTATTTTTTTATTTTTATACTTTCTGTATTCGTTTCTTAGTCTCTGTCTTAATGTAAAGGCATATAACTTGCATTTTTTTATACTTTATGTATTCGCTTATTGGTCTCTATTTTAGGTTTCGTCTATAACTTGTATTTTTTTATTTTTATAGTTTCTGTATTCGTTTCTTAGTCTCTGTCGTAATATAAAGGCATATAACTTGTATTTTATACTTTATGTATTCGTTTATTGGTCTCTATCTTAGGTTTCGTCTATAACTTGTATTTTTTTATTTTTATACTTTCTGTATTCGTTTCCTAGTCTCTGTCTTAATATAAAGGCATATAACTTGTATTTTTATACTTTATGTATTCGTTTATTGGTCTCTATCTTAGGTTTCGTCTATACCTTGTATTTTTTTTATTTTTATACTTTCTGTATTCGTTTCTAAGTCTCTGTCTTAATATAAAGGCGTATAACTTGTATTTTTTTATACTTTATGTATTCGCTTATTGGTCTCTATCTTAGGTTTCGTCTATAACTTGTATTTTTTTATTTTTATACTTTCTGTATTCGTTTCTTAGTCTCTGTCCTAATATAAGGGCATATAACTCGTATTTTTATACTTTATGTATTCGTTTATTGGTCTCTATCGTAGGTTTCATCTATAACTTGTATTTTTTTTATTTTTATACTTTTTGTATTCGTTTCTTAGTCTCGGTCTTAATATAAAGGCATATAACTTATATTTTTATACTTTATGTATTCGATTATTGGTCTCTATCTTAGGTTTCGTCTATAACTTGTGTTTTTTTATTTTTATACTTTCTGTATTCGTTTTTTAGTCTCTGTCTTAATGTAAAGGCATATAACTTGTATTTTTATACTTTATGTATTGGTTTATTGGTCTCTATCTTAGGTTACGTCTATAACTTATATTTTTTTATTTTTATACTTTCTGTATTCGTTTCTTAGTCTCTGTCTTAATATAAAGGCATATAACTTGTATTTTTTTATACTTTATGTATTCGCTTATTGGTCTCTATCTTAGGTTTCGTCTATAACTTATTTTTTTTTAGTTTTATACTTTCTGTATTCGTTTCTTACTCTCTGTCTTAATACAAAGGCTTATAACTTGTATTTTTTTATACTTTATGTATTCGCTTTTTGGTCTTTATTTTAGATTTCGTCTATAACTTGTATTTTTTTATTTTTATACTTTCTCTATTCGTTTCTTAGTCTCTGTCGTAACATAAAGGCATATAACTTGTTTTTTGATACTTTATGTATTCGTTTATTGGTCTCTATCTTAGGTTTCGTCTATAACTTGTATTTTTTTTATTTTTATACTTTCTGTATTCGTTTCTTAGTCTCTGTCTTAATATAAAGGCACATAACTTGTATTTTTATACTTTATGTATTCGTTTATTGGTCTATATCTTAGGTTTCGTCTATAACTTGTATTTTTTTATTTTTATACTTTCTGTATTCGTTTCTTAGTCTCTGTCTTAATATAAAGGCGTATAACTTGTATTTTTTTATACTTTATGTATTCGCTTATTGGTCTCTATCTTAGGTTTCGTCTATAACTTGTATTTTTTTATTTTTAAAAATTCTGTATTCGTTTCTTAATCTCTGTCGTAATATAAAGGCATATAACTTGTATTTTATACTTTATGTATTTGTTTATTGGTCTTTATCTTAGGTTTCGTCTATAACTTGTATTTTTTTTTATTTTTATACTTTCTGTATTCGTTTCTTAGTCTCTGTCTTAATATAAAGGCGTATAACTTGTATTTTTTTATACTTTATGTATTCGCTTATTGGTCTCTATCTTAGGTTTCGTCTATAACTTGTATTTTTTTATTTTTATACTTTCTGTATTCGTTTCTTAGTCTCTGTCTTAATGTAAAGGCATATAACTTGTATTTTTATACATTATGTATTCGTTTCTTGGTCTCTATCTTAGGTTTCGTCTATAACTTTTATTTTTTTTTATTTTTATACTTTCTGTATTCGTTTCTTAGTCTCTGTCTTAATATAAAGGCGTATAACTTGTATTTTTTTATTTTTATACTTTCTGTATTCGTTTCTTAGTCTCTGTCGTAATATAAAGGCATATAACTTGTATTTTATACTTTATGTATTCGTCTATTGGTCTTTATCTTAGGTTTTGTCTATAACTTGTATTTTTTTATTTTTATACTTTCTGTATTCGTTTCTTAGTCTCTGTCTTAATGTAAAGGCATATAACTTGTATTTTTATACTTTATGTATTCATTTATTGGTCTCTATCTTAGGTTTCGTCTATAACTTGTATTTTTTTTATTTTTGTACTTTCTGTAGTCGTTTCTTAGTCTCTGTCTTAATATAAAGGCATATAACTTGTATTTCTATACTTTATGTATTCGTTTATTGGTCTCTATCTAAGGTTTCGTCTATAACTTGTATTTTTTTTATTTTTATACTTTCTGTATTCGTTTCTTAGTCTCTGTCTTAATATAAAGGCATATAACTTGTATTTCTATACTTTATGTATTCGTTTATTGGTCTCTATCTAAGGTTTCGTCTATAACTTGTATTTTTTTTTTATTTTTATACTTTCTGTATTCGTTTCTTAGTCTCTGTCGTAATATAAAGGCATATAACTTGTATTTTATACTTTATTTATTCGTTTATTGGTGTTTATCATAGATTTCGCATATAACTTGTATTTTTTTTTATTTTTATACTTTCTGTATTCGTTTCTTAGTCTCTGTCTTAATATAAAGGCATATAACTTGTATTTTTATACTTTATGTATTCGTTTATTGGTCTTTATCTTAGGTTTCGTCTATAACTTGTATTTTTTTATTTTTATACTTTCAGTATTCGTTTCTTAGTCTCTGTCTTAATGTAAATGCATATAACTTGTATTTTTATACTTTATGTATTCGTTTATTGGTCTTTATCTGAGGTTTCGTCTATAACTTGTATTTTTTTATTTTTATACTTTCTGTATTCGTTTCTTAGTCTCTGTCATAATGTATAGGCATATAACTTGTATTTTTATACTTTATGTATTCGTTTATTGGTCTCTATCTTAGGTTTCGTCTAATACTTGTATTTTTTTTATTTTTCTACTTTCTGTATTCGTTTCTTAGTCTCTGTCTTAATATAAAGGCGTATAACTTGTATTTTTTTATACTTTATGTATTCGTTTATTGGTCTCTATCTTAGGTTTCGTCTATAACTTGTGTTTTTTTATTTTTATACTTTCTGTATTCGTTTCTTAGTCTCTGTCTTAATGTAAAGGCATATAACTTGTATTTTTATACTTTATGTATTGGTTTATTGGTCTCTATCTTAGGTTTCGTCTATAACTTATATTTTTTTATTTTTATACTTTCTGTATTCGTTTCTTAGTCTCTGTCTTAATATAAAGGCATATAACTTGTATTTTTTTATACTTTATGTATTCGCTTATTGGTCTCTATCTTAGGTTTCGTCTATAACTTATTTTTTTTTAGTTTTATACTTTCTGTATTCGTTTCTTACTCTCTGTCTTAATACAAAGGCTTATAACTTGTATTTTTTTATACTTTATGTATTCGCTTTTTGGTCTTTATTTTAGATTTCGTCTATAACTTGTATTTTTTTATTTTTATACTTTCTCTATTCGTTTCTTAGTCTCTGTCGTAACATAAAGGCATATAACTTGTTTTTTGATACTTTATGTATTCGTTTATTGGTCTCTATCTTAGGTTTCGTCTATAACTTGTATTTTTTTTATTTTTATACTTTCTGTATTCGTTTCTTAGTCTCTGTCTTAATATAAAGGCACATAACTTGTATTTTTATACTTTATGTATTCGTTTATTGGTCTATATCTTAGGTTTCGTCTATAACTTGTATTTTTTTATTTTTATACTTTCTGTATTCGTTTCTTAGTCTCTGTCTTAATATAAAGGCGTATAACTTGTATTTTTTTATACTTTATGTATTCGCTTATTGGTCTCTATCTTAGGTTTCGTCTATAACTTGTATTTTTTTATTTTTAAAAATTCTGTATTCGTTTCTTAATCTCTGTCGTAATATAAAGGCATATAACTTGTATTTTATACTTTATGTATTTGTTTATTGGTCTTTATCTTAGGTTTCGTCTATAACTTGTATTTTTTTTTATTTTTATACTTTCTGTATTCGTTTCTTAGTCTCTGTCTTAATATAAAGGCGTATAACTTGTATTTTTTTATACTTTATGTATTCGCTTATTGGTCTCTATCTTAGGTTTCGTCTATAACTTGTATTTTTTTATTTTTAAAAATTCTGTATTCGTTTCTTAATCTCTGTCCTAATATAAAGGCATATAACTTGTATTTTATACTTTATGTATTTGTTTATTGGTCTTTATCTTAGGTTTCGTCTATAACTTGTATTTTTTTTTATTTTTATACTTTCTGTATTCGTTTCTTAGTCTCTGTCTTAATATAAAGGCGTATAACTTGTATTTTTTTATACTTTATGTATTCGCTTATTGGTCTCTATCTTAGGTTTCGTCTATAACTTGTATTTTTTTATTTTTATACTTTCTGTATTCGTTTCTTAGTCTCTGTCTTAATGTAAAGGCATATAACTTGTATTTTTATACATTATGTATTCGTTTCTTGGTCTCTATCTTAGGTTTCGTCTATAAATTTTATTTTTTTTTATTTTTATACTTTCTGTATTCGTTTCTTAGTCTCTGTCTTAATGTAAAGGCATATAACTTGTATTTTTATACTTTATGTATTCGTTTCTTTGTCTCTATCTTAGGTTTCGTCTATAACTTTTATTTTTTTTATTTTTATACTTTCTGTATTCGTTTCTTAGTCTCTGTCGTAATATAAAGGCATATAACTTGTATTTTATACTTTATGTATTCCTCTATTGGTCTTTATCTTAGGTTTTGTCTATAACTTGTATTTTTTTTTTATTTTTATACTTTCTGTATTCGTTTCTTAGTCTCTGTCTTAATGTAAAGGCATATAACTTGTATTTTTATACTTTATGTATTCATTTATTGGTCTCTATCTAAGGTTTCGTCTATAACTTGTATTTTTTTTTTATTTTTATACTTTCTGTATTCGTTTCTTAGTCTCTGTCGTAATATAAAGGCATATAACTTGTATTTTATACTTTATGTATTCGTTTATTGGTGTTTATCATAGATTTCGCCTATAACTTGTATTTTTTTTTATTTTTATACTTTCTGTATTCGTTTCTTAGTCTCTGTCTTAATATAAAGGCATATAACTTGTATTTTTATACTTTATGTATTCGTTTATTGGTCTTTATCTTAGGTTTCGTCTATAACTTGTATTTTTTTATTTTTATACTTTCAGTATTCGTTTCTTAGTCTCTGTCTTAATGTAAATGCATATAACTTGTATTTTTATACTTTATGTATTCGTTTATTGGTCTTTATCTTAGGTTTCGTCTATAACTTGTATTTTTTTATTTTTATACTTTCTGTATTCGTTTCTTAGTCTCTGTCATAATGTATAGGCATATAACTTGTATTTTTATACTTTATGTATTCGTTTATTGGTCTCTATCTTAGGTTTCGTCTAATACTTGTATTTTTTTTATTTTTCTACTTTCTGTATTCGTTTCTTAGTCTCTGTCTTAATATAAAGGCGTATAACTTGTATTTTTTTATACTTTATGTATTCGTTTATTGGTCTCTATCTTAGGTTTCGTCTATAACTTGTATTTTTTTTAATTTTTATACTTTCTGTATTCGTTTCTTAGTCTCTGTCTTAATATAAAAGCATATAACTTGTATTTTTATACTTTATGTATTCGTTTATTGGTCTTTATCTTAGGTTTCGTCTATAACTTGTATTTTTTTTTATTTTTATACTTTCTGTATTCGTTTCTTAGTCTCTGTCTTAATGTAAAGGCATATAACTTGTATTTTTATACTTTATGTATTGGTTTATTGGTCTCTATCTTAGGTTTCGTCTATAACTTATATTTTTTTATTTTTATACTTTCTGTATTCGTTTCTTAGTCTCTGTCTTAATATAAAGGCATATAACTTGTATTTTTTTATACTTTATGTATTCGCTTATTGGTCTCTATCTTAGGTTTCGTCTATAAGTTATTTTTTTTTAGTTTTATACTTTCTGTATTCGTTTCTTACTCTCTGTCTTAATACAAAGGCTTATAACTTGTATTTTTTTATACTTTATGTATTCGCTTTTTGGTCTTTATTTTAGATTTCGTCTATAACTTGTATTTTTTTATTTTTATACTTTCTCTATTCGTTTCTTAGTCTCTGTCGTAACATAAAGGCATATAACTTGTTTTTTGATACTTTATGTATTCGTTTATTGGTCTCTATCTTAGGTTTCGTCTATAACTTGTATTTTTTTTATTTTTATACTTTCTGTATTCGTTTCTTAGTCTCTGTCTTAATATAAAGGCACATAACTTGTATTTTTATACTTTATGTATTCGTTTATTGGTCTATATCTTAGGTTTCTTCTATAACTTGTATTTTTTTATTTTTATACTTTCTGTATTCGTTTCTTAGTCTCTGTCTTAATATAAAGGCGTATAACTTGTATTTTTTTATACTTTATGTATTCGCTTATTGGTCTCTATCTTAGGTTTCGTCTATAACTTGTATTTTTTTATTTTTAAAAATTCTGTATTCGTTTCTTAATCTCTGTCGTAATATAAAGGCATATAACTTGTATTTTATACTTTATGTATTTGTTTATTGGTCTTTATCTTAGGTTTCGTCTATAACTTGTATTTTTTTTTATTTTTATACTTTCTGTATTCGTTTCTTAGTCTCTGTCTTAATATAAAGGCGTATAACTTGTATTTTTTTATACTTTATGTATTCGCTTATTGGTCTCTATCTTAGGTTTCGTCTATAACTTGTATTTTTTTATTTTTAAAAATTCTGTATTCGTTTCTTAATCTCTGTCCTAATATAAAGGCATATAACTTGTATTTTATACTTTATGTATTTGTTTATTGGTCTTTATCTTAGGTTTCGTCTATAACTTGTATTTTTTTTTATTTTTATACTTTCTGTATTCGTTTCTTAGTCTCTGTCTTAATATAAAGGCGTATAACTTGTATTTTTTTATACTTTATGTATTCGCTTATTGGTCTCTATCTTAGGTTTCGTCTATAACTTGTATTTTTTTATTTTTATACTTTCTGTATTCGTTTCTTAGTCTCTGTCTTAATGTAAAGGCATATAACTTGTATTTTTATACATTATGTATTCGTTTCTTGGTCTCTATCTTAGGTTTCGTCTATAACTTTTATTTTTTTTTATTTTTATACTTTCTGTATTCGTTTCTTAGTCTCTGTCTTAATATAAAGGCGTATAACTTGTATTTTTTTATTTTTATACTTTCTGTATTCGTTTCTTAGTCTCTGTCTTAATGTAAAGGCATATAACTTGTATTTTTATACTTTATGTATTCGTTTCTTTGTCTCTATCTTAGGTTTCGTCTATAACTTTTATTTTTTTTATTTTTATACTTTCTGTATTCGTTTCTTAGTCTCTGTCGTAATATAAAGGCATATAACTTGTATTTTATACTTTATGTATTCCTCTATTGGTCTTTATCTTAGGTTTTGTCTATAACTTGTATTTTTTTTTTATTTTTATACTTTCTGTATTCGTTTCTTAGTCTCTGTCTTAATGTAAAGGCATATAACTTGTATTTTTATACTTTATGTATTCATTTATTGGTCTCTATCTAAGGTTTCGTCTATAACTTGTATTTTTTTTTTATTTTTATACTTTCTGTATTCGTTTCTTAGTCTCTGTCGTAATATAAAGGCATATAACTTGTATTTTATACTTTATGTATTCGTTTATTGGTGTTTATCATAGATTTCGCCTATAACTTGTATTTTTTTTTATTTTTATACTTTCTGTATTCGTTTCTTAGTCTCTGTCTTAATATAAAGGCATATAACTTGTATTTTTATACTTTATGTATTCGTTTATTGGTCTTTATCTTAGGTTTCGTCTATAACTTGTATTTTTTTATTTTTATACTTTCAGTATTCGTTTCTTAGTCTCTGTCTTAATGTAAATGCATATAACTTGTATTTTTATACTTTATGTATTCGTTTATTGGTCTTTATCTTAGGTTTCGTCTATAACTTGTATTTTTTTATTTTTATACTTTCTGTATTCGTTTCTTAGTCTCTGTCATAATGTATAGGCATATAACTTGTATTTTTATACTTTATGTATTCGTTTATTGGTCTCTATCTTAGGTTTCGTCTAATACTTGTATTTTTTTAATTTTTCTACTTTCTGTATTCGTTTCTTAGTCTCTGTCTTAATATAAAGGCGTATAACTTGTATTTTTTTATACTTTATGTATTCGTTTATTGGTCTCTATCTTAGGTTTCGTCTATAACTTGTATTTTTTTTAATTTTTATACTTTCTGTATTCGTTTCTTAGTCTCTGTCTTAATATAAAAGCATATAACTTGTATTTTTATACTTTATGTATTCGTTTATTGGTCTTTATCTTAGGTTTCGTCTATAACTTGTATTTTTTTTTATTTTTATACTTTCTGTATTCGTTTCTTAGTCTCTGCCTTATTATAAAGGCGTATAACTTGTATTTTTTTATACTTTATGTATTCGTTTATTGGTCTCTATCTTAGGTTTCGTCTATAACTTGTATTTTTTTTATTTTTATACTTTCTGTATTCGTTTCTTAGTCTCTGCCTTAATATAAAGGCGTATAACTTGTATTTTTTTTATACTTTATGTATTCGTTTATTGGTCTCTATCTTAGGTTTCGTCTATAACTTGTGTTTTTTTTATTTTTATACTTTCTGTATTCGTTTCTTAGTCTCTGTCTTAATATAAAGGCATATAACTTGTATTTTTATACTTTATGTATTCGTTTATTGGTCTTTATCTTAGGTTTCGTCTATAACTTGTATTTTTTTTTATTTTTATACTTTCTGTATTCGTTTCTTAGTCTCTGTCTTAATATAAAGGCGTATAACTTGTATTTGTTTATACTTTATGTATTTGTTTATTGGTCTCTATCTTAGGTTTCGTCTATAACTTGTATTTTTTTTAATTTTTATACTTTCTGTATTCGTTTCTTAGTCTCTGTCTTAATATAAAGGCATATAACTTGTATTTTTATACTTTATGTATTCGTTTATTGGTCTTTATCTTAGGTTTCGTCTATAACTTGCATTTTTTTATTTTTAAAAATTCTGTATTCGTTTCTTAATCTCTGTCGTAATATAAAGGCATATAACTTGTATTTTATACTTTATGTATTCGTTTATTGGTCTTTATCTTAGGTTTCGTCTATAACTTGTATTTTTTTTTTATTTTTATACTTTCTGTATTCGTTTCTTAGTCTCTGTCGTAATATAAAGGCATATAACTTGTTTTTTGATACTTTATGTATTCGTTTATTGGTCTCTATCTTAGGTTTCGTCTATAGCTTGTATTTTTTTTATTTTTATACTTTCTGTATTCGTTTCTTAGTCTCTGTCTTAATGTAAAGGCGTATAACTTGTATTTTTTTATACTTTATGTATTCGCTTATTGGTCTCTATCTTAGGTTTCGTCTATAACTTGTATTTTTTTATTTTTATACTTTCTGTATTCGTTTCTTAGTCTCTGTCTTAATGTAAAGGCATATAACTTGTATTCTTGTACTTTATGTATTCGTTTCTTGGTCTCTATCTTAGGTTTCGTCTATAACTTTTATTTTTTTATTTTTATACTTTCTGTATTCGTTTCTTAGTCTCTGTCGTAATATAAAGGCATATAACTTGTATTTTATACTTTATGTATTCGTTTATTGGTCTTTATCTTAGGTTTCGTCTATAACTTGTATTTTTTTTTTTATTTTTATACTTTCTGTATTCGTTTCTTAGTCTCTGTCTTAATGTAAAGGCATATAACTTGTATTTTTACACTTTATGTATTCATTTATTGGTCTCTATCTTAGGTTTCGTCTATAACTTGTATTTTTTTTTATTTTTGTACTTTCTGTAGTCGTTTCTTAGTCTCTGTCTTAATATAAGGGCATATAACTTGTATTTTTATACTTTATGAATTGGTTTATTGGTCACTATCTTAGGTTTCGTCTATAACTTGTATTTTTTTATTTTTATACTTTCTGTATTCGTTTCTTAGTCTCTGTCTTAATATAAAGGCGTATAACTTGTATTTTTTTATACTTTATGTATTCGCTTATTGGTCTCTATCTTAGGTTTCGTCTATAACTTGCATTTTTTTATTTTTAAAAATTCTGTATTCGTTTCTTAATCTCTGTCGTAATATAAAGGCATATAACTTGTATTTTATACTTTATGTATTCGTTTATTGGTCTTTATTTTAGGTTTCGTCCATAACTTGTATTTTTTTTTATTTTTATACTTTCTGTATTCGTTTCTTAGTCTCTGTCGTAATATAAAGGCATATAACTTGTTTTTTGATACTTTATGTATTCGCTTATTGGTCTCTATCTTAGGTTTCGTCTATAACTTTTTTTTTTAGTTTTATACTTTCTGTGTTCGTTTCTTACTCTCTGTCTTAATACAAAGGCTTATAACTTGTATTTTTTTATACTTTATGTATTCGCTTATTGGTCTCTATTTTAGGTTTCGTCTATAACTTGTATTTTTTTATTTTTATACTTTCTCTATTCGTTTCTTAGTCTCTGTCGTAATATAAAGGCATATAACTTGTTTTTTGATACTTTATGTATTCGTTTATTGGCCTCTATCTTAGGTTTCGTCTATAACTTGTATTTTTTTTATTTTTATACTTTCTGTATTCGTTTCTTAGTCTCTGTCTTAATATAAAGGCATATAACTTGTATTTTTATACTTTATGTATTCGTTTATTGGTCTCTATCTTAGGTTTCGTCTATAGCTTGTATTTTTTTATTTTTATACTTTCTGTATTCGTTTCTTAGTCTCTGTCTTAATATAAAGGCGTATAACTTGTATTTTTTTATACTTTATGTATTCGCTTATTGGTCTCTATCTTAGGTTTCGTCTATAACTTGTATTTTTTTATTTTTAAAAATTCTGTATTCGTTTCTTAATCTCTGTCGTAATATAAAGGCATATAACTTGTATTTTATACTTTATGTATTCGTTTATTGGTCTTTATCTTAGGTTTCGTCTATAACTTGTATTTTTTTTTATTTTTATACTTTCTGTATTCGTTTCTTAGTCTCTGTCTTAATATAAAGGCGTATAACTTGTATTTTTTTATTTTTATACTTTCTGTATTCGTTTCTTAGTCTCTGTCTTACTGTAAAGGCATATAACTTGTATTTTTATACTTTATGTATTCGTTTCTTGGTCTCTATCTTAGGTTTTGTCTATAACTTTTATTTTTTTTATTTTTATACTTTCTGTATTCGTTTCTTAGTCTCTGTCGTAATATTAAGGCATATAACTTGTATTTTATACTTTATGTATTCGTTTATTGGTCTTTATCTTAGGTTTCGTCTATAACTTGTATTTTTTTTTTATTTTTATACTTTCTGTATTCGTTTCTTAGTCTCTGTCTTAATGTAAAGGCATATAACTTGTATTTTTATACTTTATGTATTCATTTATTGGTCTCTATCTTAGGTTTCGTCTATAACTTGTATTTTTTTTATTTTTGTACTTTCTGTAGTCGTTTCTTAGTCTCTGTCTTAATATAAGGGCATATAACTTGTATTTTTATACTTTATGTATTCGTTTATTGGTCTCTATCTTAGGTTTCGTCTATAACTTGTATTTTTTTTTGTTTTTATACTTTCTGTATTCGTTTCTTAGTCTCTTTCTTAATATAAAGGCATATAACTTGTATTTCTATACTTTATGTATTCGTTTATTGGTCTCTATCTAAGGTTTCGTCTATAACTTGTATTTTTTTTTGTTTTTATACTTTCTGTATTCGTTTCTTAGTCTGTGTCTTAATATAAAGGCATATAACTTGTATTTCTATACTTTATGTATTCGTTTATTGGTCTCTATCTAAGGTTTCGTCTATAACTTGTATTTTTTTTTATTTTTATACTTTCTGTATTCGTTTCTTAGTCTCTGTCGTAATATAAAGGCATATAACTTGTAATTTATACTTTATGTATTCGTTTATTGGTCTTTATCTTAGGTTTCGTCTATAACTTGTATTTTTTTTGTTTTTATACTTTCTGTATTCGTTTCTTAGTCTCTGTCTTAATATAAAGGCATATAACTTGTATTTCTATACTTTATGTATTCGTTTATTGGTCTCTATCTAAGGTTTCGTCTATAACTTGTATTTTTTTTTATTTTTATACTTTCTGTATTCGTTTCTTAGTCTCTGTCGTAATATAAAGGCATATAACTTGTAATTTATACTTTATGTATTCGCTTATTGGTCTCTATCTTAGGATTCGTCTATAACTTGTATTTTTTTATTTTTATACTTTCAGTATTCGTTTCTTAGTCTCTGTCTTAATGTAAATGCATATAACTTGTATTTTTATACTTTATGTATTCGTCTATTGGTCTTTATCTTAGGTTTCGTCTATAACTTGTATTTTTTTATTGTTATACTTTCTGTATTCGTTTCTTAGTCTCTGTCATAATGTAAAGGCATATAACTTGTATTTTTATACTTTATGTATTCGTTTATTGGTCTCTATCTTAGGTTTCGTCTAATACTTGTATTTTTTTTATTTTTATACTTTCTGTATTCGTTTCTTAGTCTCTGTCTTAATATAAAGGCGTATAACTTGTATTTTTTTATACTTTATGTATTCGTTTATTGGTCTCTATCTTAGGTTTTGTCTATAACTTGTATTTTTTTTAATTTTTATACTTTCTGTATTCGTTTCTTAGTCTCTGTCTTAATATAAAGGCATATAACTTGTATTTTTATACTTTATGTATTCGTTTATTGGTCTTTATCTTAGGTTTCGTCTATAACTTGTATTTTTTTATTTTTATACTTTCAGTATTCGTTTCTTAGTCTCTGTCTTAATGTAAATGCATATAACTTGTATTTTTATACTTTATGTATTCGTTTATTGGTCTCTATCTTAGGTTTCGTCTAATACTTGTATTTTTTTTATTTTTATACTTTCTGTATTCGTTTCTTAGTCTCTGTCTTAATATAAAGGCGTATAACTTGTATTTTTTTATACTTTATGTATTCGTTTATTGGTCTCTATCTTAGGTTTTGTCTATAACTTGTATTTTTTTTAATTTTTATACTTTCTGTATTCGTTTCTTAGTCTCTGTCTTAATATAAAGGCATATAACTTGTATTTTTATACTTTATGTATTCGTTTATTGGTCTCTATCTTAGGTTTCGTCTAATACTTGTATTTTTTTTATTTTTATACTTTCTGTATTCGTTTCTTAGTCTCTGTCTTAATATAAAGGCGTATAACTTGTATTTTTTTATACTTTATGTATTCGTTTATTGGTCTCTATCTTAGGTTTCGTCTATAACTTGTATTTTTTTTAATTTTTATACTTTCTGTATTCGTTTCTTAGTCTCTGTCTTAATATAAAGGCGTATAACTTGTATTTTTTTATACTTTATGTATTCGCTTATTGGTCTCTATCTTAGGTTTCGTCTATAACTTGTATTTTTTTTTTTTTTATACTTTCTGTATTCGTTTCTTAGTCTCTGTCTTAATATAAAGGCATATAACTTGTATTTCTATACTTTATGTATTCGTTTATTGGTCTCTATCTAAGGTTTCGTCTATAACTTGTATTTTTTTTATTTTTATACTTTCTGTATTCGTTTCTTAGTCTCTGTCGTAATATAAAGGCATATAACTTGTAATTTATACTTTATGTATTCGTTTATTGGTCTTTATCTTAGGTTTCGTCTATAACTTGTATTTTTTTTTTATTTTTATACTTTCTGTATTCGTTTCTTAGTCTCTGTCTTAATATAAAGGCGTATAACTTGTATTTTTTTATACTTTATGTATTCGCTTATTGGTCTCTATCTTAAGATTCGTCTATAACTTATATTTTTTTATTTTTATACTTTCAGTATTCGTTTCTTAGTCTCTGTCTTAATGTAAATGCATATAACTTGTATTTTTATACTTTATGTATTCGTTTATTGGTCTTTATCTTAGGTTTCGTCTATAACTTGTATTTTTTTATTGTTATACTTTCTGTATTCGTTTCTTAGTCTCTGTCATAATGTAAAGGCATATAACTTGTATTTTTATACTTTATGTATTCGTTTATTGGTCTCTATCTTAGGTTTCGTCTAATACTTGTATTTTTTTTATTTTTATACTTTCTGTATTCGTTTCTTAGTCTCTGTCTTAATATAAAGGCGTATAACTTGTATTTTTTTATACTTTATGTATTCGTTTATTGGTCTCTATCTTAGGTTTCGTCTATAACTTGTATTTTTTTTAATTTTTATACTTTCTGTATTCGTTTCTTAGTCTCTGTCTTAATATAAAGGCATATAACTTGTATTTTTATACTTTACGTATTCGTTTATTGGTCTTTATCTTAGGTTTCGTCTATAACTTGTATTTTTTTATTTTTATACTTTCTGTATTCGTTTCTTAGTCTCTGCCTTAATATAAAGGCGTATAACTTGTATTTTTTTTATACTTTATGTATTCGTTTATTGGTCTCTATCTTAGGTTTCGTCTATAACTTGTATTTTTTTTATTTTTATACTTTCTGTATTCGTTTCTTAGTCTCTGTCTTAATATAAAGGCATATAACTTGTATTTTTATACTTTATGTATTCGTTTATTGGTCTTTATCTTAGGTTTCGTCTATAACTTGTATTTTTTTTTATTTTTATACTTTCTGTATTCGTTTCTTAGTCTCTGTCTTAATATAAAGGCGTATAACTTGTATTTTTTTATACTTTATGTATTTGTTTATTGGTCTCTATCTTAGGTTTCGTCTATAACTTTTTTTTTTAGTTTTATACTTTCTGTATTCGTTTCTTACTCTCTGTCTTAATACAAAGGCTTATAACTTGTATTTTTTTATACTTTATGTATTCGCTTATTGGTCTCTATTTTAGGTTTCGTCTATAACTTGTATTTTTTTATTTTTATACTTTCTCTATTCGTTTCTTAGTCTCTGTCGTAATATAAAGGCATATAACTTGTATTTTTATACTTTATGTATTCGTTTATTGGTCTCTATCTTAGGTTTCGTCTATAGCTTGTATTTTTTTATTTTTATACTTTCTGTATTCGTTTCTTAGTCTCTGTCTTAATATAAAGGCCAATAACTTGTATTTTTTTATACTTTATGTATTCGCTTATTGGTCTCTATCTTAGGTTTCGTCTATAACTTGTATTTTTTTATTTTTAAAAATTCTGTATTCGTTTCTTAATCTCTGTCGTAATATAAAGGCATATAACTTGTATTTTATACTTTATGTATTCGTTTATTGGTCTTTATCTTAGGTTTCGTCTATAACTTGTATTTTTTTTTATTTTTATACTTTCTGTATTCGTTTCTTAGTCTCTGTCTTAATATAAAGGCGTATAACTTGTATTTTTTTATTTTTATACTTTCTGTATTCGTTTCTTAGTCTCTGTCTTAATGTAAAGGCATATAACTTGTATTTTTATACTTTATGTATTCGTTTCTTGGTCTCTATCTTAGGTTTTGTCTATAACTTTTATTTTTTTTATTTTTATACTTTCTGTATTCGTTTCTTAGTCTCTGTCGTAATATTAAGGCATATAACTTGTATTTTATACTTTATGTATTCGTTTATTGGTCTTTATCTTAGGTTTCGTCTATAACTTGTATTTTTTTTATTTTTGTACTTTCTGTAGTCGTTTCTTAGTCTCTGTCTTAATATAAGGGCATATAACTTGTATTTTTATACTTTATGTATTCGTTTATTGGTCTCTATCTTAGGTTTCGTCTATAACTTGTATTTTTTTTGTTTTTATACTTTCTGTATTCGTTTCTTAGTCTCTTTCTTAATATAAAGGCATATAACTTGTATTTCTATACTTTATGTATTCGTTTATTGGTCTCTATCTAAGGTTTCGTCTATAACTTGTATTTTTTTTTGTTTTTATACTTTCTGTATTCGTTTCTTAGTCTCTGTCTTAATGTAAAGGCATATAACTTGTATTTTTATACTTTATGTATTCATTTATTGGTCTCTATACTAGGTTTCGTCTATAACTTGTATTTTTTTTATTTTTGTACTTTCTGTAGTCGTTTCTTAGTCTCTGTCTTAATATAAGGGCATATAACTTGTATTTTTATACTTTATGTATTCGTTTATTGGTCTCTATCTTAGGTTTCGTCTATAACTTGTATTTTTTTTGTTTTTATACTTTCTGTATTCGTTTCTTAGTCTCTTTCTTAATATAAAGGCATATAACTTGTATTTCTATACTTTATGTATTCGTTTATTGGTCTCTATCTAAGGTTTCGTCTATAACTTGTATTTTTTTTTGTTTTTATACTTTCTGTATTCGTTTCTTAGTCTCTGTCTTAATATAAAGGCATATAACTTGTATTTCTATACTTTATGTATTCGTTTATTGGTCTCTATCTAAGGTTTCGTCTATAACTTGTATTTTTTTTTATTTTTATACTTTCTGTATTCGTTTCTTAGTCTCTGTCGTAATATAAAGGCATATAACTTGTAATTTATACTTTACGTATTCGTTTATTGGTCTTTATCTTAGGTTTCGTCTATAACTTGTATTTTTTTTGTTTTTATACTTTCTGTATTCGTTTCTTAGTCTCTGTCTTAATATAAAGGCATATAACTTGTATTTCTATACTTTATGTATTCGTTTATTGGTCTCTATCTAAGGTTTCGTCTATAACTTGTATTTTTTTTTATTTTTATACTTTCTGTATTCGTTTCTTAGTCTCTGTCGTAATATAAAGGCATATAACTTGTAATTTATACTTTATGTATTCGCTTATTGGTCTCTATCTTAGGATTCGTCTATAACTTGTATTTTTTTATTTTTATACTTTCAGTATTCGTTTCTTAGTCTCTGTCTTAATGTAAATGCATATAACTTGTATTTTTATACTTTATGTATTCGTTTATTGGTCTTTATCTTAGGTTTCGTCTATAACTTGTATTTTTTTATTGTTATACTTTCTGTATTCGTTTCTTAGTCTCTGTCATAATGTAAAGGCATATAACTTGTATTTTTATACTTTATGTATTCGTTTATTGGTCTCTATCTTAGGTTTCGTCTAATACTTGTATTTTTTTTATTTTTATACTTTCTGTATTCGTTTCTTAGTCTCTGTCTTAATATAAAGGCGTATAACTTGTATTTTTTTATACTTTATGTATTCGTTTATTGGTCTCTATCTTAGGTTTCGTCTATAACTTGTATTTTTTTTAATTTTTATACTTTCTGTATTCGTTTCTTAGTCTCTGTCTTAATATAAAGGCATATAACTTGTATTTTTATACTTTATGTATTCGTTTATTGGTCTTTATCTTAGGTTTCGTCTATAACTTGTATTTTTTTATTTTTATACTTTCAGTATTCGTTTCTTAGTCTCTGTCTTAATGTAAATGCATATAACTTGTATTTTTATACTTTATGTATTCGTTTATTGGTCTCTATCTTAGGTTTCGTCTAATACTTGTATTTTTTTTATTTTTATACTTTCTGTATTCGTTTCTTAGTCTCTGTCTTAATATAAAGGCGTATAACTTGTATTTTTTTATACTTTATGTATTCGTTTATTGGTCTCTATCTTAGGTTTCGTCTATAACTTGTATTTTTTTATTTTTATACTTTTAGTATTCGTTTCTTAGTCTCTGTCTTAATGTAAATGCATATAACTTGTATTTTTATACTTTATGTATTCGTTTATTGGTCTTTATCTTAGGTTTCGTCTATAACTTGTATTTTTTTATTGTTATACTTTCTGTATTCGTTTCTTAGTCTCTGTCATAATGTAAAGGCATATAACTTGTATTTTTATACTTTATGTATTCGTTTATTGGTCTCTATCTTAGGTTTCGTCTAATACTTGTATTTTTTTTATTTTTATACTTTCTGTATTCGTTTCTTAGTCTCTGTCTTAATATAAAGGCGTATAACTTGTATTTTTTTATACTTTATGTATTTGTTTATTGGTCTCTATCTTAGGTTTCGTCTATAACTTTTTTTTTTTAGTTTTATACTTTCTGTATTCGTTTCTTACTCTCTGTCTTAATACAAAGGCTTATAACTTGTATTTTTTTATACTTTATGTATTCGCTTATTGGTCTCTATTTTAGGTTTCGTCTATAACTTGTATTTTTTTATTTTTATACTTTCTCTATTCGTTTCTTAGTCTCTGTCGTAATATAAAGGCATATAACTTGTTTTTTGATACTTTATGTATTCGTTTATTGGTCTCTATCTTAGGTTTCGTCTATAACTTGTATTTTTTTTATTTTTATACTTTCTGTATTCGTTTCTTAGTCTCTGTCTTAATATAAAGGCATATAACTTGTATTTTTATACTTTATGTATTCGTTTATTGGTCTCTATCTTAGGTTTCGTCTATAGCTTGTATTTTTTTATTTTTATACTTTCTGTATTCGTTTCTTAGTCTCTGTCTTAATATAAAGGCCAATAACTTGTATTTCTATACTTTATGTATTCGTTTATTGGTCTCTATCTAAGGTTTCGTCTATAACTTGTATTTTTTTTTATTTTTATACTTTCTGTATTCGTTTCTTAGTCTCTGTCGTAATATAAAGGCATATAACTTGTAATTTATACTTTACGTATTCGTTTATTGGTCTTTATCTTAGGTTTCGTCTATAACTTGTATTTTTTTTGTTTTTATACTTTCTGTATTCGTTTCTTAGTCTCTGTCTTAATATAAAGGCATATAACTTGTATTTCTATACTTTATGTATTCGTTTATTGGTCTCTATCTAAGGTTTCGTCTATAACTTGTATTTTTTTTTTATTTTTATACTTTCTGTATTCGTTTCTTAGTCTCTGTCGTAATATAAAGGCATATAACTTGTAATTTATACTTTATGTATTCGCTTATTGGTCTCTATCTTAGGATTCGTCTATAACTTGTATTTTTTTATTTTTATACTTTCAGTATTCGTTTCTTAGTCTCTGTCTTAATGTAAATGCATATAACTTGTATTTTTATACTTTATGTATTCGTTTATTGGTCTTTATCTTAGGTTTCGTCTATAACTTGTATTTTTTTATTGTTATACTTTCTGTATTCGTTTCTTAGTCTCTGTCATAATGTAAAGGCATATAACTTGTATTTTTATACTTTATGTATTCGTTTATTGGTCTCTATCTTAGGTTTCGTCTAATACTTGTATTTTTTTTATTTTTATACTTTCTGTATTCGTTTCTTAGTCTCTGTCTTAATATAAAGGCGTATAACTTGTATTTTTTTATACTTTATGTATTCGTTTATTGGTCTCTATCTTAGGTTTCGTCTATAACTTGTATTTTTTTTAATTTTTATACTTTCTGTATTCGTTTCTTAGTCTCTGTCTTAATATAAAGGCATATAACTTGTATTTTTATACTTTATGTATTCGTTTATTGGTCTTTATCTTAGGTTTCGTCTATAACTTGTATTTTTTTATTTTTATACTTTCAGTATTCGTTTCTTAGTCTCTGTCTTAATGTAAATGCATATAACTTGTATTTTTATACTTTATGTATTCGTTTATTGGTCTCTATCTTAGGTTTCGTCTAATACTTGTATTTTTTTTATTTTTATACTTTCTGTATTCGTTTCTTAGTCTCTGTCTTAATATAAAGGCGTATAACTTGTATTTTTTTATACTTTATGTATTCGTTTATTGGTCTCTATCTTAGGTTTCGTCTATAACTTGTATTTTTTTATTTTTATACTTTTAGTATTCGTTTCTTAGTCTCTGTCTTAATGTAAATGCATATAACTTGTATTTTTATACTTTATGTATTCGTTTATTGGTCTTTATCTTAGGTTTCGTCTATAACTTGTATTTTTTTATTGTTATACTTTCTGTATTCGTTTCTTAGTCTCTGTCATAATGTAAAGGCATATAACTTGTATTTTTATACTTTATGTATTCGTTTATTGGTCTCTATCTTAGGTTTCGTCTAATACTTGTATTTTTTTTATTTTTATACTTTCTGTATTCGTTTCTTAGTCTCTGTCTTAATATAAAGGCGTATAACTTGTATTTTTTTATACTTTATGTATTTGTTTATTGGTCTCTATCTTAGGTTTCGTCTATAACTTTTTTTTTTTAGTTTTATACTTTCTGTATTTGTTTCTTACTCTCTGTCTTAATACAAAGGCTTATAACTTGTATTTTTTTATACTTTATGTATTCGCTTATTGGTCTCTATTTTAGGTTTCGTCTATAACTTGTATTTTTTTATTTTTATACTTTCTCTATTCGTTTCTTAGTCTCTGTCGTAATATAAAGGCATATAACTTGTTTTTTGATACTTTATGTATTCGTTTATTGGTCTCTATCTTAGGTTTCGTCTATAACTTGTATTTTTTTTATTTTTATACTTTCTGTATTCGTTTCTTAGTCTCTGTCTTAATATAAAGGCATATAACTTGTATTTTTATACTTTATGTATTCGTTTATTGGTCTCTATCTTAGGTTTCGTCTATAGCTTGTATTTTTTTATTTTTATACTTTCTGTATTCGTTTCTTAGTCTCTGTCTTAATATAAAGGCCAATAACTTGTATTTTTTTATACTTTATGTATTCGCTTATTGGTCTCTATCTTAGGTTTCGTCTATAACTTGTATTTTTTTATTTTTAAAAATTCTGTATTCGTTTCTTAATCTCTGTCGTAATGTAAAGGCATATAACTTGTATTTTATACTTTATGTATTCGTTTATTGGTCTTTATCTTAGGTTTCGTCTATAACTTGTATTTTTTTTTATTTTTATACTTTCTGTATTCGTTTCTTAGTCTCTGTCTTAATATAAAGGCGTATAACTTGTATTTTTTTATTTTTATACTTTCTGTATTCGTTTCTTAGTCTCTGTCTTAATGTAAAGGCATATAACTTGTATTTTTATACTTTATGTATTCGTTTCTTGGTCTCTATCTTAGGTTTTGTCTATAACTTTTATTTTTTTTATTTTTATACTTTCTGTATTCGTTTCTTAGTCTCTGTCGTAATATTAAGGCATATAACTTGTATTTTATACTTTATGTATTCGTTTATTGGTCTTTATCTTAGGTTTCGTCTATAACTTGTATTTTTTTTTTATTTTTATACTTTCTGTATTCGTTTCTTAGTCTCTGTCTTAATGTAAAGGCATATAACTTGTATTTTTATACTTTATGTATTCATTTATTGGTCTCTATCTTAGGTTTCGTCTATAACTTGTATTTTTTTTATTTTTGTACTTTCTGTAGTCGTTTCTTAGTCTCTGTCTTAATATAAGGGCATATAACTTGTATTTTTATACTTTATGTATTCGTTTATTGGTCTCTATCTTAGGTTTCGTCTATAACTTGTATTTTTTTTGTTTTTATACTTTCTGTATTCGTTTCTTAGTCTCTGTCTTAATATAAAGGCGTATAACTTGTATTTTTTTATACTTTATGTATTCGCTTATTGGTCTCTATCTTAGGTTTCGTCTATAACTTGCATTTTTTTATTTTTAAAAATTCTGTATTCGTTTCTTAATCTCTGTCGTAATATAAAGGCATATAACTTGTATTTTATACTTTATGTATTCGTTTATTGGTCTTTATCTTAGGTTTCGTCTATAACTTGTATTTTTTTTATTTTTATACTTTCTGTATTCGTTTCTTAGTCTCTGTCGTAATATAAAGGCATATAACTTGTTTTTTGATACTTTATGTATTCGTTTATTGGTCTCTATCTTAGGTTTCGTCTATAGCTTGTATTTTTTTTATTTTTATACTTTCTGTATTCGTTTCTTAGTCTCTGTCTTAATGTAAAGGCGTATAACTTGTATTTTTTTATACTTTATGTATTCGCTTATTGGTCTCTATCTTAGGTTTCGTCTATAACTTGTATTTTTTTATTTTTATACTTTCTGTATTTGTTTCTTAGTCTCTGTCTTAATGTAAAGGCATATAACTTGTATTCTTGTACTTTATGTATTCGTTTCTTGGTCTCTATCTTAGGTTTCGTCTATAACTTTTATTTTTTTTATTTTTATACTTTCTGTATTCGTTTCTTAGTCTCTGTCGTAATATAAAGGCATATAACTTGTATTTTATACTTTATGTATTCGTTTATTGGTCTTTATCTTAGGTTTCGTCTATAACTTGTATTTTTTTTTTATTTTTATACTTTCTGTATTCGTTTCTTAGTCTCTGTCTTAATGTAAAGGCATATAACTTGTATTTTTACACTTTATGTATTCATTTATTGGTCTCTATCTTAGGTTTCGTCTATAACTTGTATTTTTTTTTATTTTTGTACTTTCTGTAGTCGTTTCTTAGTCTCTGTCTTAATATAAGGGCATATAACTTGTATTTTTATACTTTATGAATTGGTTTATTGGTCACTATCTTAGGTTTCGTCTATAACTTGTATTTTTTTATTTTTATACTTTCTGTATTCGTTTCTTAGTCTCTGTCTTAATATAAAGGCGTATAACTTGTATTTTTTTATACTTTATGTATTCGCTTATTGGTCTCTATCTTAGGTTTCGTCTATAACTTGCATTTTTTTATTTTTAAAAATTCTGTATTCGTTTCTTAATCTCTGTCGTAATATAAAGGCATATAACTTGTATTTTATACTTTATGTATTCGTTTATTGGTCTTTATCTTAGGTTTCGTCTATAACTTGTATTTTTTTTATTTTTATACTTTCTGTATTCGTTTCTTAGTCTCTGTCTTAATATAAAGGCATATAACTTGTATTTTATACTTTATGTATTCGTTTATTGGTCTCTATCTTAGGATTCGTCTATAACTTGTATTTTTTTATTTTTATACTTTCAGTATTCGTTTCTTAGTCTCTGTCTTAATGTAAATGCATATAACTTGTATTTTTATACTTTATGTATTCGTTTATTGGTCTTTATCTTAGGTTTCGTCTATAACTTGTATTTTTTTATTGTTATACTTTCTGTATTCGTTTCTTAGTCTCTGTCATAATGTAAAGGCATATAACTTGTATTTTTATACTTTATGTATTCGTTTATTGGTCTCTATCTTAGGTTTCATCTATAACTTGTATTTTTTTTTTATTTTTATACTTTCTGTATTCGTTTCTTAGTCTCTGTCTTAATATAAAGGCATATAACTTGTATTTTTATACTTTATGTATTCGTTTATTGGTCTCTATCTTAGGTTTCGTCTATAACTTGTATTTTTTTATTTTTATACTTTCTGTATTCGTTTCTTAGTCTCTGTCTTAATATAAAGGCGTATAACTTGTATTTTTTTATACTTTATGTATTCGCTTATTGGTCTCTATCTTAGGTTTCGTCTATAACTTGCATTTTTTTATTTTTAAAAATTCTGTATTCGTTTCTTAATCTCTGTCGTAATATAAAGGCATATAACTTGTATTTTATACTTTATGTATTCGTTTATTGGTCTTTATCTTAGGTTTCGTCTATAACTTGTATTTTTTTTTATTTTTATACTTTCTGTATTCGTTTCTTAGTCTCTGTCGTAATATAAAGGCATATAACTTGTTTTTTGATACTTTATGTATTCGTTTATTGGTCTCTATCTTAGGTTTCGTCTATAGCTTGTATTTTTTTTATTTTTATACTTTCTGTATTCGTTTCTTAGTCTCTGTCTTAATGTAAAGGCGTATAACTTGTATTTTTTTATACTTTATGTATTCGCTTATTGGTCTCTATCTTAGGTTTCGTCTATAACTTGTATTTTTTTATTTTTATACTTTCTGTATTCGTTTCTTAGTCTCTGTCTTAATGTAAAGGCATATAACTTGTATTCTTGTACTTTATGTATTCGTTTCTTGGTCTCTATCTTAGGTTTCGTCTATAACTTTTATTTTTTTTATTTTTATACTTTCTGTATTCGTTTCTTAGTCTCTGTCGTAATATAAAGGCATATAACTTGTTTTTTGATACTTTATGTATTCGCTTATTGGTCTCTATCTTAGGTTTCGTCTATAACTTTTTTTTTTTTAGTTTTATACTTTCTGTGTTCGTTTCTTACTCTCTGTCTTAATACAAAGGCTTATAACTTGTATTTTTTTATACTTTATGTATTCGCTTATTGGTCTCTATTTTAGGTTTCGTCTATAACTTGTATTTTTTTATTTTTATACTTTCTCTATTCGTTTCTTAGTCTCTGTCGTAATATAAAGGCATATAACTTGTTTTTTGATACTTTATGTATTCGTTTATTGGTCTCTATCTTAGGTTTCGTCTATAACTTGTATTTTTTTTATTTTTATACTTTCTGTATTCGTTTCTTAGTCTCTGTCTTAATATAAAGGCATATAACTTGTATTTTTATACTTTATGTATTCGTTTATTGGTCTCTATTTTAGGTTTCGTCTATAGCTTGTATTTTTTTATTTTTATACTTTCTGTATTCGTTTCTTAGTCTCTGTCTTAATATAAAGGCGTATAACTTGTATTTTTTTATACTTTATGTATTCGCTTATTGGTCTCTATCTTAGGTTTCGTCTATAACTTGTATTTTTTTATTTTTAAAAATTCTGTATTCGTTTTTTAATCTCTGTCGTAATATAAAGGCATATAACTTGTATTTTATACTTTATGTATTCGTTTATTGGTCTTTATCTTAGGTTTCGTCTATAACTTGTATTTTTTTTTATTTTTATACTTTCTGTATTCGTTTCTTAGTCTCTGTCTTAATATAAAGGCGTATAACTTGTATTTTTTTATTTTTATACTTTCTGTATTCGTTTCTTAGTCTCTGTCTTAATGTAAAGGCATATAACTTGTATTTTTATACTTTATGTATTCGTTTCTTGGTCTCTATCTTAGGTTTTGTCTATAACTTTTATTTTTTTTATTTTTATACTTTCTGTATTCGTTTCTTAGTCTCTGTCGTAATATTAAGGCATATAACTTGTATTTTATACTTTATGTATTCGTTTATTGGTCTTTATCTTAGGTTTCGTCTATAACTTGTATTTTTTTTTATTTTTATACTTTCTGTATTCGTTTCTTAGTCTCTGTCTTAATGTAAAGACATATAACTTGTATTTTTATACTTTATGTATTCATTTATTGGTCTCTATCTTAGGTTTCGTCTATAACTTGTATTTTTTTTATTTTTGTACTTTCTGTAGTCGTTTCTTAGTCTCTGTCTTAATATAAGGGCATATAACTTGTATTTTTATACTTTATGTATTCGTTTATTGGTCTCTATCTTAGGTTTCGTCTATAACTTGTATTTTTTTTTGTTTTTATACTTTCTGTATTCGTTTCTTAGTCTCTTTCTTAATATAAAGGCATATAACTTGTATTTCTATACTTTATGTATTCGTTTATTGGTCTCTATCTAAGGTTTCGTCTATACTTGTATTTTTTTTTTGTTTTTATACTTTCTGTATTCGTTTCTTAGTCTCTGTCTTAATATAAAGGCATATAACTTGTATTTCTATACTTTATGTATTCGTTTATTGGTCTCTATCTAAGGTTTCGTCTATAACTTGTATTTTTTTTTATTTTTATACTTTCTGTATTCGTTTCTTAGTCTCTGTCGTAATATAAAGGCATATAACTTGTAATTTATACTTTATGTATTCGTTTATTGGTCTTTATCTTAGGTTTCGTCTATAACTTGTATTTTTTTTGTTTTTATACTTTCTGTATTCGTTTCTTAGTCTCTGTCTTAATATAAAGGCATATAACTTGTATTTCTATACTTTATGTATTCGTTTATTGGTCTCTATCTAAGGTTTCGTCTATAACTTGTATTTTTTTTTATTTTTATACTTTCTGTATTCGTTTCTTAGTCTCTGTCGTAATATAAAGGCATATAACTTGTAATTTATACTTTATGTATTCGCTTATTGGTCTCTATCTTAGGATTCGTCTATAACTTGTATTTTTTTATTTTTATACTTTCAGTATTCCTTTCTTAGTCTCTGTCTTAATGTAAATGCATATAACTTGTATTTTTATACTTTATGTATTCGTTTATTGGTCTTTATCTTAGGTTTCGTCTATAACTTGTATTTTTTTATTGTTATACTTTCTGTATTCGTTTCTTAGTCTCTGTCATAATGTAAAGGCATATAACTTGTATTTTTATACTTTATGTATTCGTTTATTGGTCTCTATCTTAGGTTTCGTCTAATACTTGTATTTTTTTTATTTTTATACTTTCTGTATTCGTTTCTTAGTCTCTGTCTTAATATAAAGGCGTATAACTTGTATTTTTTTATACTTTATGTATTCGTTTATTGGTCTCTATCTTAGGTTTTGTCTATAACTTGTATTTTTTTTAATTTTTATACTTTCTGTATTCGTTTCTTAGTCTCTGTCTTAATATAAAGGCATATAACTTGTATTTTTATACTTTATGTATTCGTTTATTGGTCTTTATCTTAGGTTTCGTCTATAACTTGTATTTTTTTATTTTTATACTTTCAGTATTCGTTTCTTAGTCTCTGTCTTAATGTAAATGCATATAACTTGTATTTTTATACTTTATGTATTCGTTTATTGGTCTCTATCTTAGGTTTCGTCTAATACTTGTATTTTTTTTATTTTTATACTTTCTGTATTCGTTTCTTAGTCTCTGTCTTAATATAAAGGCGTATAACTTGTATTTTTTTATACTTTATGTATTCGTTTATTGGTCTCTATCTTAGGTTTCGTCTATAACTTGTATTTTTTTTAATTTTTATACTTTCTGTATTCGTTTCTTAGTCTCTGTCTTAATGTAAAGGCATATAACTTGTATTTTTATACTTTATGTATTTATTTATTGGTCTCTATCTTAGGTTTCGTCTATAACTTGTATTTTTTTTATTTTTGTACTTTCTGTAGTCGTTTCTTAGTCTCTGTCTTAATATAAGGGCATATAACTTGTATTTTTATACTTTATGTATTCGTTTATTGGTCTCTATCTTAGGTTTCGTCTATAACTTGTATTTTTTTTGTTTTTATACTTTCTGTATTCGTTTCTTAGTCTCTGTCTTAATATAAAGGCATATAACTTGTATTTCTATACTTTATGTATTCGTTTATTGGTCTCTATCTAAGGTTTCGTCTATAACTTGTATTTTTTTTTATTTTTATACTTTCTGTATTCGTTTCTTAGTCTCTGTCGTAATATAAAGGCATATAACTTGTAATTTATACTTTATGTATTCGTTTATTGGTCTTTATCTTAGGTTTCGTCTATAACTTGTATTTTTTTTTTATTTTTATACTTTCTGTATTCGTTTCTTAGTCTCTGTCTTAACCTTCGGAGTACCAAGACTGGGTCAAGCGTGACCCGAAATTCACTTATTTCTTAATATTTCCTGAAATAATTTTTTTACAAATCCTATTGATCGTAAGTGCTCCTTATCTGTTTCAATCTATTTTTTCGTGTATCATTCGTGAACATGCAAATTACAGTTTTTCCTCTACGTAAAATCTATGATGCCGGGTCAGTCCTGACCCGTTCTTGGGATTTCGAAGGATTTTTCAATATGTTTGTAGGTACACGTAAAACGCAGCCGTCTCTGTTTACCAGTGAACGTATTCAAGGCCAAATGATTATGTTTGTAGAAATATTAGTCGATAGAAGTTAACCTTGGGAGTAAATGTAGTGTCTAATAGGCATATTCTACAAGAAAGTCCGAGACGAGAGGTCCAACTTTGGTGTAAAGCGGTATTTCACGTTTGTTTATAAATTTAAATCAAGCATCGATCTTGAAGTGTGCAGTATTATATCAAAATGTGGAAAAAGAATAAACCTTTGGGTGAAGCTGAGTTGTATGCCTTACTCCTATCAGATAGTGAAGAAGATGGCCTTGCAGAGCTTGATGAAAGCAATAGTGAAGCGAGTGATAATGACAGTTGTGAAACAGAAGCACATGAAGGTAATTTATCAATTACTGAACTCGAGAACGAGGAAGTTTTAGCGACAACTTCTGAAAATATAGATAGTGAAAGATCTAACGTATCTGATGTTTTGTGCGAAGGACGAACATGGCGTTATTTAGCTCCAAAAAGGGTAAGACATTGGCATGTAATTTATTACAGAAAAACGTAGGTCTAACTAAGAAAAGTCAAAATATTGAGACATGCATGGATGCCTTTAATTTATTTTTTTCTGATAGTATTATGTCAATGATTCTCGAGTATACCAATAAGAGAGCTATTGAGTTCATAGCTGCGTATAACAGTAAGAACGAGGAAAACATGAAGGATTGGATTGAAGTTGATCTAGTCGAACTGCGTGCTTTCTTTGGTATACTTATATTATGTGGAAGGTTCAGAGAGTCCCATGAGAAAGTGCAGAATTTATGGTCCAATACAAATAATGCATTTACGCGTTCTATTTATAAAGCATCTCTAAGCCGGAATAGATTTTTAAGTATTTTGAAGTATATTCGCTTTGATAATTTGGATACGAGAGCAGAAAGAAGAGAACGAGATAAATTAGCTCCTATTCGAGAAATCGCTGATCTATTTGCCCAAAATTGTAGGGAATCATATGAACCATCTGCTTTTGGTACTATGTGGCGCTGAAAATTTTTATTGCTGTAACTTTGAGATATATACTGAAAAGATTGGTGATCAATGTGAACGTAACCAAGGCCCAAGAGTTGTCAAAACACTTGCAGAACATTGGTATAGGTCTGGTGGAAATATTACAACTGATAATTTTTTTACCGACATTGCTTTATCTGAAGAACTCTTATCCAAAAATTTAACTCTTTTGGGTACTATCAGAAAAAATAGGAAGAGTTTACCCAAATCATTGCTTGAAATGACAGATCGCTCACTGTATTCTTCAAAATTTTTGTTCACTAAAAACATTACCTTAGTTTCATATGTAACCAAGCCTAACAAGTTTGTTGTATTGTTATCGACCTTACACAATGAACATGAAATTTCTGATGAAAACCAAAAGTTTAAACCAAGAATTATTTTGGATTACAACAAAACCAAAAGTGGAGTCGATATTTTAGATAAATTGATTCGAGAGTACACATGTAAAAGAGCAACAAGAAGATGGCCCTTACGTATATTTTTCAACTTTTTGGATATTGCGTGCTACAATGCTTTCGTTCTATGGAATACGAAAAATCCTGAATGGAATAACCAAGTAAATATAAAACATCGCAGAAAACTATTTCTGGAGGAGCTTGGAAAACAATTAACCTCACCCAATATAAAACGAAGAGCGGAAGCAATACAAGAAGAACCCACCGGATACCATAAATCCGTAATCGCTGCAATAGAGACCACCGGTGTTAGTGTAAAAAAGCAAATAGAAGTGCCGCAATCTGCAACAAAACGAGGTCGTTGTTATTCTTGTAGGGGTAGTGACAATAAATATTCAAAACGGTGTGACATGTGTAAAAGATTTATTTGTAATACTCATTCAAAACGCGAAGAAGTACATATTGTCAAAATTAAATGCAACTACTGCCAAAAAGACCAGGATGGTGAACCATCTTAAAAATTTAAATACAAAAATTTAGTATTATAATTATTTTGTTTCTTTGTTTTTTGTTAAATTAAAGATACTGTATAACAATACTGACTATTTAAAACATCCTTATAAATAAAATAAGAATGGGTCACGCTTGACCCATCAAGGTAATCTAAGTAAGTCAAATAATCTTGGTACTCTGAAGGTTAATATAAAGGCGTATAACTTGTATTTTTTTATACTTTATGTATTCGCTTATTGGTCTCTATCTTAGGATTCGTCTATAACTTATATTTTTTTATTTTTATACTTTCAGTATTCGTTTCTTAGTCTCTGTCTTAATGTAAATGCATATAACTTGTATTTTTATACTTTATGTATTCGTTTATTGGTCTTTATCTTAGGTTTCGTCTATAACTTGTATTTTTTTATTGTTATACTTTCTGTATTCGTTTCTTAGTCTCTGTCATAATGTAAAGGCATATAACTTGTATTTTTATACTTTATGTATTCGTTTATTGGTCTCTATCTTAGGTTTCGTCTAATACTTGTATTTTTTTTATTTTTATACTTTCTGTATTCGTTTCTTAGTCTCTGTCTTAATATAAAGGCGTATAACTTGTATTTTTATACTTTACGTATTCGTTTATTGGTCTTTATCTTAGGTTTCGTCTATAACTTGTATTTTTTTATTTTTATACTTTCTGTATTCGTTTCTTAGTCTCTGCCTTAATATAAAGGCGTATAACTTGTATTTTTTTTATACTTTATGTATTCGTTTATTGGTCTCTATCTTAGGTTTCGTCTATAACTTGTATTTTTTTTATTTTTATACTTTCTGTATTCGTTTCTTAGTCTCTGTCTTAATATAAAGGCATATAACTTGTATTTTTATACTTTATGTATTCGTTTATTGGTCTTTATCTTAGGTTTCGTCTATAACTTGTATTTTTTTTTATTTTTATACTTTCTGTATTCGTTTCTTAGTCTCTGTCTTAATATAAAGGCGTATAACTTGTATTTTTTTATACTTTATGTATTTGTTTATTGGTCTCTATCTTAGGTTTCGTCTATAACTTTTTTTTTTAGTTTTATACTTTCTGTATTCGTTTCTTACTCTCTGTCTTAATACAGAGGCTTATAACTTGTATTTTTTTATACTTTATGTATTCGCTTATTGGTCTCTATTTTAGGTTTCGTCTATAACTTGTATTTTTTTATTTTTATACTTTCTCTATTCGTTTCTTAGTCTCTGTCGTAATATAAAGGCATATAACTTGTTTTTTGATACTTTATGTATTCGTTTATTGGTCTCTATCTTAGGTTTCGTCTATAACTTGTATTTTTTTTATTTTTATACTTTCTGTATTCGTTTCTTAGTCTCTGTCTTAATATAAAGGCATATAACTTGTATTTTTATACTTTATGTATTCGTTTATTGGTCTCTATCTTAGGTTTCGTCTATAGCTTGTATTTTTTTATTTTTATACTTTCTGTATTCGTTTCTTAGTCTCTGTCTTAATATAAAGGCCAATAACTTGTATTTTTTTATACTTTATGTATTCGCTTATTGGTCTCTATCTTAGGTTTCGTCTATAACTTGTATTTTTTTATTTTTAAAAATTCTGTATTCGTTTCTTAATCTCTGTCGTAATATAAAGGCATATAACTTGTATTTTATACTTTATGTATTCGTTTATTGGTCTTTATCTTAGGTTTCGTCTATAACTTGTATTTTTTTTTATTTTTATACTTTCTGTATTCGTTTCTTAGTCTCTGTCTAAATATAAAGGCGTATAACTTGTATTTTTTTATTTTTCTACTTTCTGTATTCGTTTCTTAGTCTCTGTCTTAATGTAAAGGCATATAACTTGTATTTTTATACTTTATGTATTCGTTTCTTGGTCTCTATCTTAGGTTTTGTCTATAACTTTTATTTTTTTTATTTTTATACTTTCTGTATTCGTTTCTTAGTCTCTGTCGTAATATTAACGCATATAACTTGTATTTTATACTTTATGTATTCGTTTATTGGTCTTTATCTTAGGTTTCGTCTATAACTTGTATTTTTTTTTTATTTTTATACTTTCTGTATTCGTTTCTTAGTCTCTGTCTTAATGTAAAGGCATATAACTTGTATTTTTATACTTTATGTATTCATTTATTGGTCTCTATCTTAGGTTTCGTCTATAACTTGTATTTTTTTTATTTTTGTACTTTCTGTAGTCGTTTCTTAGTCTCTGTCTTAATATAAGGGCATACAACTTGTATTTTTATACTTTATGTATTCGTTTATTGGTCTCTATCTTAGGTTTCGTCTATAACTTGTATTTTTTTTGTTTTTATACTTTCTGTATTCGTTTCTTAGTCTCTTTCTTAATATAAAGGCATATAACTTGTATTTCTATACTTTATGTATTCGTTTATTGGTCTCTATCTAAGGTTTCGTCTATAACTTGTATTTTTTTTTGTTTTTATACTTTCTGTATTCGTTTCTTAGTCTCTGTCTTAATATAAAGGCATATAACTTGTATTTCTATACTTTATGTATTCGTTTATTGGTCTCTATCTAAGGTTTCGTCTATAACTTGTATTTTTTTTATTTTTATACTTTCTGTATTCGTTTCTTAGTCTCTGTCGTAATATAAAGGCATATAACTTGTAATTTATACTTTATGTATTCGTTTATTGGTCTTTATCTTAGGTTTCGTCTATAACTTGTATTTTTTTTGTTTTTATACTTTCTGTATTCGTTTCTTAGTCTCTGTCTTAATATAAAGGCATATAACTTGTATTTCTATACTTTATGTATTCGTTTATTGGTCTCTATCTAAGGTTTCGTCTATAACTTGTATTTTTTTTTATTTTTATACTTTCTGTATTCGTTTCTTAGTCTCTGTCGTAATATAAAGGCATATAACTTGTAATTTATACTTTATGTATTCGCTTATTGGTCTCTATCTTAGGATTCGTCTATAACTTGTATTTTTTTATTTTTATACTTTCAGTATTCGTTTCTTAGTCTCTGTCTTAATGTAAATGCATATAACTTGTATTTTTATACTTTATGTATTCGTTTATTGGTCTTTATCTTAGGTTTCGTCTATAACTTGTATTTTTTTATTGTTATACTTTCTGTATTCGTTTCTTAGTCTCTGTCATAATGTAAAGGCATATAACTTGTATTTTTATACTTTATGTATTCGTTTATTGGTCTCTATCTTAGGTTTCGTCTAATACTTGTATTTTTTTTATTTTTATACTTTCTGTATTCGTTTCTTAGTCTCTGTCTTAATATAAAGGCGTATAACTTGTATTTTTTTATACTTTATGTATTCGTTTATTGGTCTCTATCTTAGGTTTCGTCTATAACTTGTATTTTTTTTAATTTTTATACTTTCTGTATTCGTTTCTTAGTCTCTGTCTTAATATAAAGGCATATAACTTGTATTTTTATACTTTATGTATTCGTTTATTGGTCTTTATCTTAGGTTTCGTCTATAACTTGTATTTTTTTATTTTTATACTTTCAGTATTCGTTTCTTAGTCTCTGTCTTAATGTAAATGCATATAACTTGTATTTTTATACTTTATGTATTCGTTTATTGGTCTCTATCTTAGGTTTCGTCTAATACTTGTATTTTTTTTATTTTTATACTTTCTGTATTCGTTTCTTAGTCTCTGTCTTAATATAAAGGCGTATAACTTGTATTTTTTTATACTTTATGTATTCGTTTATTGGTCTCTATCTTAGGTTTCGTCTATAACTTGTATTTTTTTTAATTTTTATACTTTCTGTATTCGTTTCTTAGTCTCTGTCTTAATATAAAGGCATATAACTTGTATTTTTATACTTTATGTATTCGTTTATTGGTCTTTATCTTAGGTTTCGTCTATAACTTGTATTTTTTTTTATTTTTATACTTTCTGTATTCGTTTCTTAGTCTCTGTCTTAATATAAAGGCGTATAACTTGTATTTTTTTATACTTTATGTATTTGTTTATTGGTCTCTATCTTAGGTTTCGTCTATAACTTTTTTTTTTAGTTTTATACTTTCTGTATTCGTGTCTTACTCTCTGTCTTAATACAAAGGCTTATAACTTGTAGTTTTTTATACTTTATGTATTCGCTTATTGGTCTCTATTTTAGGTTTCGTCTATAACTTGTATTTTTTTATTTTTATACTTTCTCTATTCGTTTCTTAGTCTCTGTCGTAATATAAAGGCATATAACTTGTTTTTTGATACTTTATGTATTCGTTTATTGGTCTCTATCTTAGGTTTCGTCTATAACTTGTATTTTATTTATTTTTATACTTTCTGTATTCGTTTCTTAGTCTCTGTCTTAATATAAAGGCATATAACTTGTATTTTTATACTTTATGTATTCGTTTATTGGTCTCTATCTTAGGTTTCGTCTATAGCTTGTATTTTTTTATTTTTATACTTTCTGCATTCGTTTCTTAGTCTCTGTCTTAATATAAAGGCCAATAACTTGTATTTTTTTATACTTTATGTATTCGCTTATTGGTCTCTATCTTAGGTTTCGTCTATAACTTGTATTTTTTTATTTTTAAAAATTCTGTATTCGTTTCTTAATCTCTGTCGTAATATAAAGGCATATAACTTGTATTTTATACTTTATGTATTCGTTTATTGGTCTTTATCTTAGGTTTCGTCTATAACTTGTATTTTTTTTTATTTTTATACTTTCTGTATTCGTTTCTTAGTCTCTGTCTTAATATAAAGGCGTATAACTTGTATTTTTTTATTTTTATACTTTCTGTATTCGTTTCTTAGTCTCTGTCTTAATGTAAAGGCATATAACTTGTATTTTTATACTTTATGTATTCGTTTCTTGGTCTCTATCTTAGGTTTCGTCTATAACTTGTATTTTTTTTTTTATTTTTATACTTTCTGTATTCGTTTCTTAGTCTCTGTCTTAATGTAAAGGCATATAACTTGTATTTTTATACTTTATGTATTCATTTATTGGTCTCTATCTTAGGTTTCGTCTATAACTTGTATTTTTTTTATTTTTGTACTTTCTGTAGTCGTTTCTTAGTCTCTGTCTTAATATAAGGGCATATAACTTGTATTTTTATACTTTATGTATTCGTTTATTGGTCTCTATCTTAGGTTTCGTCTATAACTTGTATTTTTTTTGTTTTTATACTTTCTGTATTCGTTTCTTAGTCTCTTTCTTAATATAAAGGCATATAACTTGTATTTCTATACTTTATGTATTCGTTTATTGGTCTCTATCTAAGGTTTCGTCTATAACTTGTATTTTTTTTGTTTTTATACTTTCTGTATTCGTTTCTTAGTCTCTGTCTTAATATAAAGGCATATAACTTGTATTTCTATACTTTATGTATTCGTTTATTGGTCTCTATCTAAGGTTTCGTCTATAACTTGTATTTTTTTTTATTTTTATACTTTCTGTATTCGTTTCTTAGTCTCTGTCGTAATATAAAGGCATATAACTTGTAATTTATACTTTATGTATTCGTTTATTGGTCTTTATCTTAGGTTTCGTCTATAACTTGTATTTTTTTTGTTTTTATACTTTCTGTATTCGTTTCTTAGTCTCTGTCTTAATATAAAGGCATATAACTTGTATTTCTATACTTTATGTATTCGTTTATTGGTCTCTATCTAAGGTTTCGTCTATAACTTGTATTTTTTTTTATTTTTATACTTTCTGTATTCGTTTCTTAGTCTCTGTCGTAATATAAAGGCATATAACTTGTAATTTATACTTTATGTATTCGCTTATTGGTCTCTATCTTAGGATTCGTCTATAACTTGTATTTTTTTATTTTTATACTTTCAGTATTCGTTTCTTAGTCTCTGTCTTAATGTAAATGCATATAACTTGTATTTTTATACTTTATGTATTCGTTTATTGGTCTTTATCTTAGGTTTCGTCTATAACTTGTATTTTTTTATTGTTATACTTTCTGTATTCGTTTCTTAGTCTCTGTCATAATGTAAAGGCATATAACTTGTATTTTTATACTTTATGTATTCGTTTATTGGTCTCTATCTTAGGTTTCGTCTAATACTTGTATTTTTTTTATTTTTATACTTTCTGTATTCGTTTCTTAGTTTCTGTCTTAATATAAAGGCGTATAACTTGTATTTTTTTATACTTTATGTATTCGTTTATTGGTCTCTATCTTAGGTTTCGTCTATAACTTGTATTTTTTTTAATTTTTATACTTTCTGTATTCGTTTCTTAGTCTCTGTCTTAATATAAAGGCATATAACTTGTATTTTTATACTTTATGTATTCGTTTATTGGTCTTTATCTTAGGTTTCGTCTATAACTTGTATTTTTTTATTTTTATACTTTCAGTATTCGTTTCTTAGTCTCTGTCTTAATGTAAATGCATATAACTTGTATTTTTATACTTTATGTATTCGTTTATTGGTCTCTATCTTAGGTTTCGTCTAATACTTGTATTTTTTTTATTTTTATACTTTCTGTATTCGTTTCTTAGTCTCTGTCTTAATATAAAGGCGTATAACTTGTATTTTTTTATACTTTATGTATTCGTTTATTGGTCTCTATCTTAGGTTTCGTCTATAACTTGTATTTTTTTTAATTTTTATACTTTCTGTATTCGTTTCTTAGTCTCTGTCTTAATGTAAAGGCATATAACTTGTATTTTTATACTTTATGTATTCATTTATTGGTCTCTATCTTAGGTTTCGTCTATAACTTGTATTTTTTTTATTTTTGTACTTTCTGTAGTCGTTTCTTAGTCTCTGTCTTAATATAAGGGCATATAACTTGTATTTTTATACTTTATGTATTCGTTTATTGGTCTTTATCTTAGGTTTCGTCTATAACTTGTATTTTTTTTGTTTTTATACTTTCTGTATTCGTTTCTTAGTCTCTGTCTTAATATAAAGGCATATAACTTGTATTTCTATACTTTATGTATTCGTTTATTGGTCTCTATCTAAGGTTTCGTCTATAACTTCTATTTTTTTTTATTTTTATACTTTCTGTATTCGTTTCTTAGTCTCTGTCGTAATATTAAGGCATATAACTTGTAATTTATACTTTATGTATTCGGTTATTGGTCTTTATCTTAGGTTTCGTCTATAACTTGTATTTTTTTTTTATTTTTATACTTTCTGTATTCGTTTCTTAGTCTCTGTCTTAATATAAAGGCGTATAACTTGTATTTTTTTATACTTTATGTATTCGCTTATTGGTCTCTATCTTAGGATTCGTCTATAACTTGTATTTTTTTATTTTTATACTTTCAGTATTCGTTTCTTAGTCTCTGTCTTAATGTAAATGCATATAACTTGTATTTTTATACTTTATGTATTCGTTTATTGGTCTTTATCTTAGGTTTCGTCTATAACTTGTATTTTTTTATTGTTATACTTTCTGTATTCGTTTCTTAGTCTCTGTCATAATGTAAAGGCATATAACTTGTATTTTTATACTTTATGTATTCGTTTATTGGTCTCTATCTTAGGTTTCGTCTAATACTTGTATTTTTTTTATTTTTATACTTTCTGTATTCTTTTCTTAGTCTCTGTCTTAATATAAAGGCGTATAACTTGTATTTTTTTATACTTTATGTATTCGTTTATTGGTCTCTATCTTAGGTTTCGTCTATAACTTGTATTTTTTTTAATTTTTATACTTTCTGTATTCGTTTCTTAGTCTCTGTCTTAATATAAAGGCATATAACTTGTATTTTTATGCTTTACGTATTCGTTTATTGGTCTTTATCTTAGGTTTCGTCTATAACTTGTATTTTTTTTATTTTTATACTTTCTGTATTCGTTTCTTAGTCTCTGCCTTAATATTAAGGCGTATAACTTGTATTTTTTTTATACTTTATGTATTCGTTTATTGGTCTCTATCTTAGGTTTCGTCTATAACTTGTATTTTTTTAATTTTTATACTTTCTGTATTCGTTTCTTAGTCTCTGTCTTAATATAAAGGCATATAACTTGTATTTTTATACTTTATGTATTCGTTTATTGGTCTTTATCTTAGGTTTCGTCTATAACTTGTATTTTTTTTTATTTTTATACTTTCTGTATTCGTTTCTTAGTCTCTGTCTTAATATAAAGGCGTATAACTTGTATTTTTTATACTTTATGTATTTGTTTATTGGTCTCTATCTTAGGTTTCGTCTATAACTTGTATTTTTTTTAATTTTTATACTTTCTGTATTCGTTTCTTAGTCTCTGTCTTAATATAAAGGCATATAACTTGTATTTTTATACTTTATGTATTCGTTTATTGGTCTTTATCTTAGGTTTCGTCTATAACTTGTATTTTTTTATTTTTATACTTTCTCTATTCGTTTCTTAGTCTCTGTCGTAATATAAAGGCATATAACTTGTATTTTATACTTTATGTATTCGTTTATTGGTCTCTATCTTAGGTTTCATCTATAACTTGTATTTTTTTTATTTTTATACTTTCTTTATTCGTTTCTTAGTCTCTGTCTTAATATAAAGGCATATAACTTGTATTTTTATACTTTATGTATTCGTTTATTGGTCTCTATCTTAGGTTTCGTCTATAACTTGTATTTTTTTATTTTTATACTTTCTGTATTCGTTTCTTAGTCTCTGTCTTAATATAAAGGCGTATAACTTGTATTTTTTTATACTTTATGTATTCGCTTATTGGTCTTTATCTTAGGTTTCGTCTATAACTTGTATTTTTTTATTTTTAAAAATTCTGTATTCGTTTCTTAATCTCTGTCGTAATATAAAGGCATATAACTTGTATTTTATACTTTATGTATTCGTTTATTGGTCTTTATCTTAGGTTTCGTCTATAACTTGTATTTTTTTTTATTTTTATACTTTCTGTATTCGTTTCTTAGTCTCTGTCGTAATATAAAGGCATATAACTTGTTTTTTGATACTTTATGTATTCGTTTATTGGTCTCTATCTTAGGTTTCGTCTATAGCTTGTATTTTTTTTATTTTTATACTTTCTGTATTCGTTTCTTAGTCTCTGTCTTAATGTAAAGGCGTATAACTTGTATTTTTTTATACTTTATGTATTCGCTTATTGGTCTCTATCTTAGGTTTCGTCTATAACTTGTATTTTTTTATTTTTATACTTTCTGTATTCGTTTCTTAGTCTCTGTCTTAATGTAAAGGCATATAACTTGTATTCTTGTACTTTATGTATTCGTTTCTTGGTCTCTATCTTAGGTTTCGTCTATAACTTTTATTTTTTTTATTTTTATACTTTCTGTATTCGTTTCTTAGTCTCTGTCGTAATATAAAGGCATATAACTTGTATTTTATACTTTATGTATTCGTTTATTGGTCTTTATCTTAGGTTTCGTCTATAACTTGTATTTTTTTTTTATTTTTATACTTTCTGTATTCGTTTCTTAGTCTCTGTCTTAATGTAAAGGCATATAACTTGTATTTTTACACTTTATGTATTCATTTATTGGTCTCTATCTTAGGTTTCGTCTATAACTTGTATTTTTTTTTATTTTTGTACTTTCTGTATTCGTTTCTTAGTCTCTTTCTTAATATAAAGGCATATAACTTGTATTTCTATACTTTATGTATTCGTTTATTGGTCTCTATCTAAGGTTTCGTCTATAACTTGTATTTTTTTTTGTTTTTATACTTTCTGTATTCGTTTCTTAGTCTCTGTCTTAATATAAAGGCATATAACTTGTATTTCTATACTTTATGTATTCGTTTATTGGTCTCTATCTAAGGTTTCGTCTATAACTTGTATTTTTTTTTATTTTTATACTTTCTGTATTCGTTTCTTAGTCTCTGTCGTAATATAAAGGCATATAACTTGTAATTTATACTTTATGTATTCGTTTATTGGTCTTTATCTTAGGTTTCGTCTATAACTTGTATTTTTTTTGTTTTTATACTTTCTGTATTCGTTTCTTAGTCTCTGTCTTAATATAAAGGCATATAACTTGTATTTCTATACTTTATGTATTCGTTTATTGGTCTCTATCTAAGGTTTCGTGTATAACTTGTATTTTTTTTTATTTTTATACTTTCTGTATTCGTTTCTTAGTCTCTGTCGTAATATAAAGGCATATAACTTGTAATTTATACTTTATGTATTCGCTTATTGGTCTCTATCTTAGGATTCGTCTATAACTTGTATTTTTTTATTTTTATACTTTCAGTATTCGTTTCTTAGTCTCTGTCTTAATGTAAATGCATATAACTTGTATTTTTATACTTTATGTATTCGTTTATTGGTCTTTATCTTAGGTTTCGTCTATAACTTGTATTTTTTTATTGTTATACTTTCTGTATTCGTTTCTTAGTCTCTGTCATAATGTAAAGGCATATAACTTGTATTTTTATACTTTATGTATTCGTTTATTGGTCTCTATCTTAGGTTTCGTCTAATACTTGTATTTTTTTTATTTTTATACTTTCTGTATTCGTTTCTTAGTCTCTGTCTTAATATAAAGGCGTATAACTTGTATTTTTTTATACTTTATGTATTCGTTTATTGGTCTCTATCTTAGGTTTCGTCTATAACTTGTATTTTTTTTAATTTTTATACTTTCTGTATTCGTTTCTTAGTCTCTGTCTTAATATAAAGGCATATAACTTGTATTTTTATACTTTATTGGTCGTTATCGTTTATTGGTCTTTATCTTAGGTTTCGTCTATAACTTGTATTTTTTTATTTTTATACTTTCAGTATTCGTTTCTTAGTCTCTGTCTTAATGTAAATGCATATAACTTGTATTTTTATACTTTATGTATTCGTTTATTGGTCTCTATCTTAGGTTTCGTCTAATACTTGTATTTTTTTTATTTTTATACTTTCTGTATTCGTTTCTTAGTCTCTGTCTTAATATAAAGGCGTATAACTTGTATTTTTTTATACTTTATGTATTCGTTTATTGGTCTCTATCTTAGGTTTCGTCTATAACTTGTATTTTTTTTAATTTTTATACTTTCTGTATTCGTTTCTTAGTCTCTGTCTTAATGTAAAGGCATATAACTTGTATTTTTATACTTTATGTATTCATTTATTGGTCTCTATCTTAGGTTTCGTCTATAACTTGTATTTTTTTTAGTTTTGTACTTTCTGTAGTCGTTTCTTAGTCTCTGTCTTAATATAAGGGCATATAACTTGTATTTTTATACTTTATGTATTCGTTTATTGGTCTCTATCTTAGGTTTCGTCTATAACTTGTATTTTTTTTGTTTTTATACTTTCTGTATTCGTTTCTTAGTCTCTGTCTTAATATAAAGGCATATAACTTGTATTTCTATACTTTATGTATTCGTTTATTGGTCTCTATCTAAGGTTTCGTCTATAACTTGTATTTTGTTTTATTTTTATACTTTCTGTATTCGTTTCTTAGTCTCTGTCGTAATATTAAGGCATATAACTTGTAATTTATACTTTATGTATTCGTTTATTGGTCTTTATCTTAGGTTTCGTCTATAACTTGTATTTTTTTTTTATTTTTATACTTTCTGTATTCGTTTCTTAGTCTCTGTCTTAATATAAAGGCGTATAACTTGTATTTTTTTATACTTTATGTATTCGCTTATTGGTCTCTATCTTAGGATTCGTCTATAACTTGTATTTTTTTATTTTTATACTTTCAGTATTCGTTTCTTAGTCTCTGTCTTAATGTAAATGCATATAACTTGTATTTTTATACTTTATGTATTCGTTTGTTGGTCTTTATCTTAGGTTTCGTCTATAACTTGTATTTTTTTATTGTTATACTTTCTGTATTCGTTTCTTAGTCTCTGTCATAATGTAAAGGCATATAACTTGTATTTTTATACTTTATGTATTCGTTTATTGGTCTCTATCTTAGGTTTCGTCTAATACTTGTATTTTTTTTATTTTTATACTTTCTGTATTCGTTTCTTAGTCTCTGTTTTAATATAAAGGCGTATAACTTGTATTTTTTTATACTTTATGTATTCGTTTATTGGTCTCTATCTTAGGTTTCGTCTATAACTTGTATTTTTTTTTAATTTTTATACTTTCTGTATTCGTTTCTTAGTCTCTGTCTTAATATAAAGGCATATAACTTGTATTTTTATACTTTACGTATTCGTTTATTGGTCTTTATCTTAGGTTTCGTCTATAACTTGTATTTTTTTTATTTTTATACTTTCTGTATTCGTTTCTTAGTCTCTGCCTTAATATAAAGGCGTATAACTTGTATTTTTTTTATACTTTATGTATTCGTTTATTGGTCTCTATCTTAGGTTTCGTCTATAACTTGTATTTTTTTTATTTTTATACTTTCTGTATTCGTTTCTTAGTCTCTGTCTTAATATAAAGGCATATAACTTGTATTTTTATACTTTATGTATTCGTTTATTGGTCTTTATCTTAGGTTTCGTCTATAACTTGTATTTTTTTTTATTTTTATACTTTCTCTATTCGTTTCTTAGTCTCTGTCTTAATATAAAGGCGTATAACTTGTATTTTTTTATACTTTATGTATTTGTTTATTGGTCTCTATCTTAGGTTTCGTCTATAACTTGTATTTTTTTTAATTTTTATACTTTCTGTATTCGTTTCTTAGTCTCTGTCTTAATATAAAGGCATATAACTTGTATTTTTATACTTTATGTATTCGTTTATTGGTCTTTATCTTAGGTTTCGTCTATAACTTGTATTTTTTTATTTTTATACTTTCTCTATTCGTTTCTTAGTCTCTGTCGTAATATAAAGGCATATAACTTGTATTTTATACTTTATGTATTCGTTTATTGGTCTCTATCTTAGGTTTCATCTATAACTGGTATTTTTTTTATTTTTATACTTTCTTTATTCGTTTCTTAGTCTCTGTCTTAATATAAAGGCATATAACTTGTATTTTTATACTTTATGTATTCGTTTATTGGTCTCTATCTTAGGTTTCGTCTATAACTTGTATTTTTTTATTTTTATACTTTCTGTATTCGTTTCTTAGTCTCTGTCTTAATATAAAGGCGTATAACTTGTATTTTTTTATACTTTATGTATTCGCTTATTGGTCTTTATCTTAGGTTTCGTCTATAACTTGTATTTTTTTATTTTTAAAAATTCTGTATTCGTTTCTTAATCTCTGTCGTAATATAAAGGCATATAACTTGTATTTTATACTTTATGTATTCGTTTATTGGTCTTTATCTTAGGTTTCGTCTATAACTTGTATTTTTTTTTATTTTTATACTTTCTGTATTCGTTTCTTAGTCTCTGTCGTAATATAAAGGCATATAACTTGTTTTTTGATACTTTATGTATTCGTTTATTGGTCTCTATCTTAGGTTTCGTCTATAGCTTGTATTTTTTTTATTTTTATACTTTCTGTATTCGTTTCTTAGTCTCTGTCTTAAGGTAAAGGCGTATAACTTGTATTTTTTTATACTTTATGTATTCGCTTATTGGTCTCTATCTTAGGTTTCGTCTATAACTTGTATTTTTTTATTTTTATACTTTCTGTATTCGTTTCTTAGTCTCTGTCTTAATGTAAAGGCATATAACTTGTATTCTTGTACTTTATGTATTCGTTTCTTGGTCTCTATCTTAGGTTTCGTCTATAACTTTTATTTTTTTTATTTTTATACTTTCTGTATTCGTTTCTTAGTCTCTGTCGTAATATAAAGGCATATAACTTGTATTTTATACTTTATGTATTCGTTTATTGGTCTTTATCTTAGGTTTCCTCCATAACTTGTATTTTTTTTTTATTTTTATACTTTCTGTATTCGTTTCTTAGTCTCTGTCTTAATGTAAAGGCATATAACTTGTATTTTTACACTTTATGTATTCATTTATTGGTCTCTATCTTAGGTTTCGTCTATAACTTGTATTTTTTTTTATTTTTGTACTTTCTGTAGTCGTTTCTTAGTCTCTGTCTTAATATAAGGGCATATAACTTGTATTTTTATACTTTATGAATTGGTTTATTGGTCTCTATCTTAGGTTTCGTCTATAACTTATATTTTTTTATTTTTATACTTTCTGTATTTGTTTCTTAGTCTCTGTCTTAATATAAAGGCATATAACTTGTATTTTTTTATACTTTATGTATTCGCTTATTGGTCTCTATCTTAGGTTTCGTCTATAACCTTTTTTTTTTAGTTTTATACTTTCTGTATTCGTTTCTTACTCTCTGTCTTAATACAAAGGCTTATAACTTGTATTTTTTTATACTTTATGTATTCGCTTATTGGTCTCTATTTTAGGGTTCGTCTATAACTTGTATTTTTTTATTTTTATACTTTCTGTATTCGTTTCTTAGTCTCTGTCGTAATATAAAGGCATATAACTTGTAATTTATACTTTATGTATTCGTTTATTGGTCTTTATCTTAGGTTTCGTCTATAACTTGTATTTTTTTTGTTTTTATACTTTCTGTATTCGTTTCTTAGTCTCTGTCTTAATATAAAGGCATATAACTTGTATTTCTATACTTTATGTATTCGTTTATTGGTCTCTATCTAAGGTTTCGTCTATAACTTGTATTTTTTTTTATTTTTATACTTTCTGTATTCGTTTCTTAGTCTCTGTCGTAATATAAAGGCATATAACTTGTAATTTATACTTTATGTATTCGCTTATTGGTCTCTATCTTAGGATTCGTCTATAACTTGTATTTTTTTATTTTTAAACTTTCAGTATTCGTTTCTTAGTCTCTGTCTTAATGTAAATGCATATAACTTGTATTTTTATACTTTATGTATTCGTTTATTGGTCTTTATCTTAGGTTTCGTCTATAACTTGTATTTTTTTATTGTTATACTTTCTGTATTCGTTTCTTAGTCTCTGTCATAATGTAAAGGCATATAACTTGTATTTTTATACTTTATGTATTCGTTTATTGGTCTCTATCTTAGGTTTCGTCTAATACTTGTATTTTTTTTATTTCTATACTTTCTGTATTCGTTTCTTAGTCTCTGTCTTAATATAAAGGCGTATAACTTGTATTTTTTTATACTTTATGTATTCGTTTATTGGTCTCTATCTTAGGTTTCGTCTATAACTTGTATTTTTTTTTTAATTTTTATACTTTCTGTATTCGTTTCTTAGTCTCTGTCTTATTATAAAGGCATATAACTTGTATTTTTATACTTTATTGGTCGTTATCGTTTATTGGTCTTTATCTTAGGTTTCGTCTATAACTTGTATTTTTTTATTTTTATACTTTCAGTATTCGTTTCTTAGTCTCTGTCTTAATGTAAAGGCATATAACTTGTATTTTTATACTTTATGTATTCATTTATTGGTCTCTATCTTAGGTTTCGTCTATAACTTGTATTTTTTTTATTTTTGTACTTTCTGTAGTCGTTTCTTAGTCTCTGTCTTAATATAAGGGCATATAACTTGTATTTATATACTTTATGTATTCGTTTATTGGTCTCTATCTTAGGTTTCGTCTATAACTTGTATTTTTTTTGTTTTTATACTTTCTGTATTCGTTTCTTAGTCTCTGTCTTAATATAAAGGCATATAACTTGTATTTCTATACTTTATGTATTCGTTTATTGGTCTCTATCTAAGGTTTCGTCTATAACTTGTATTTTGTTTTATTTTTATACTTTCTGTATTCGTTTCTTAGTCTCTGTCGTAATATTAAGGCATATAACTTGTAATTTATACTTTATGTATTCGTTTATTGGTCTTTATCTTAGGTTTCGTCTATAACTTGTATTTTTTTTTTATTTTTATACTTTCTGTATTCGTTTCTTAGTCTCTGTCTTAATATAAAGGCGTATAACTTGTATTTTTTTATACTTTATGTATTCGCTTATTGGTCTCTATCTTAGGATTCGTCTATAACTTGTATTTTTTTATTTTTATACTTTCAGTATTCGTTTCTTAGTCTCTGTCTTAATGTAAATGCATATAACTTGTATTTTTATACTTTATGTATTCGTTTATTGGTCTCTATCTTAGGTTTCGTCTAATACTTGTATTTTTTTTATTTTTATACTTTCTGTATTCGTTTCTTAGTCTCTGTCTTAATATAAAGGCGTATAACTTGTATTTTTTTATACTTTATGTATTCGTTTATTGGTCTCTATCTTAGGTTTCGTCTATAACTTGTATTTTTTTTAATTTTTATACTTTCTGTATTCGTTTCTTAGTCTCTGTCTTAATATAAAGGCATATAACTTGTATTTTTATACTTTACGTATTCGTTTATTGGTCTTTATCTTAGGTTTCGTCTATAACTTGTATTTTTTTTATTTTTATACTTTCTGTATTCGTTTCTTAGTCTCTGCCTTAATATAAAGGCGTATAACTTGTATTTTTTTTATACTTTATGTATTCGTTTATTCGTCTCTATCTTAGGTTTCGTCTATAACTTGTATTTTTTTTATTTTTATACTTTCTGTATTCGTTTCTTAGTCTCTGTCTTAATATAAAGGCATATAACTTGTATTTTTATACTTTATGTATTCGTTTATTGGTCTTTATCTTAGGTTTCGTCTATAACTTGTATTTTTTTTTATTTTTATACTTTCTCTATTCGTTTCTTAGTCTCTGTCTTAATATAAAGGCGTATAACTTGTATTTTTTTATACGTTATGTATTTGTTTATTGGTCTCTATCTTAGGTTTCGTCTATAACTTGTATTTTTTTTAATTTTTATACTTTCTGTATTCGTTTCTTAGTCTCTGTCTTAATATAAAGGCATATAACTTGTATTTTTATACTTTATGTATTCGTTTATTGGTCTTTATCTTAGGTTTCGTCTATAACTTGTATTTTTTTATTTTTATACTTTCTCTATTCGTTTCTTAGTCTCTGTCGTAATATAAAGGCATATAACTTGTATTTTATACTTTATGTATTCGTTTATTGGTCTCTATCTTAGGTTTCATCTATAACTTGTATTTTTTTTATTTTTATACTTTCTTTATTCGTTTCTTAGTCTCTGTCTTAATCTAAAGGCATATAACTTGTATTTTTATACTTTATGTATTCGTTTATTGGTCTCTATCTTAGGTTTCGTCTATAACTTGTATTTTTTTATTTTTATACTTTCTGTATTCGTTTCTTAGTCTCTGTCTTAATATAAAGGCGTATAACTTGTATTTTTTTATACTTTATGTATTCGCTTATTGGTCTTTATCTTAGGTTTCGTCTATAACTTGTATTTTTTTATTTTTAAAAATTCTGTATTCGTTTCTTAATCTCTGTCGTAATATAAAGGCATATAACTTGTATTTTTATACTTTATGTATTCGTTTATTGGTCTTTATCTTAGGTTTCGTCTATAACTTGTATTTTTTTTTATTTTTATACTTTCTGTATTCGTTTCTTAGTCTCTGTCGTAATATAAAGGCATATAACTTGTTTTTTGATACTTTATGTATTCGTTTATTGGTCTCTATCTTAGGTTTCGTCTATAGCTTGTATTTTTTTTATTTTTATACTTTCTGTATTCGTTTCTTAGTCTCTGTCTTAATGTAAAGGCGTATAACTTGTATTTTTTTATACTTTATGTATTCGCTTATTGGTCTTTATCTTAGGTTTCGTCTATAACTTGTATTTTTTTATTTTTAAAAATTCTGTATTCGTTTCTTAATCTCTGTCGTAATATAAAGGCATATAACTTGTATTTTTATACTTTATGTATTCGTTTATTGGTCTTTATCTTAGGTTTCGTCTATAACTTGTATTTTTTTTTATTTTTATACTTTCTGTATTCGTTTCTTAGTCTCTGTCGTAATATAAAGGCATATAACTTGTTTTTTGATACTTTATGTATTCGCTTATTGGTCTCTATCTTAGGTTTCGTCTATAACTTGTATTTTTTTATTTTTATACTTTCTGTATTCGTTTCTTAGTCTCTGTCTTAATGTAAAGGCATATAACTTGTATTCTTGTACTTTATGTATTCGTTTCTTGGTCTCTATCTTAGGTTTCGTCTATAACTTTTATTTTTTTTATTTTTATACTTTCTGTATTCGTTTCTTAGTCTCTGTCGTAATATAAAGGCATATAACTTGTATTTTTATACTTTATGTATTCGTTTATTGGTCTTTATCTTAGGTTTCGTCTATAACTTGTATTTTTTTTTTATTTTTATACTTTCTGTATTCGTTTCTTAGTCTCTGTCTTAATGTAAAGGCATATAACTTGTATTTTTACACTTTATGTATTCATTTATTGGTCTCTATCTTAGGTTTCGTCTATAACTTGTATTTTTTTTTATTTTTGTACTTTCTGTAGTCGTTTCTTAGTCTCTGTCTTAATATAAGGGCATATAACTTGTATTTTTATACTTTATGAATTGGTTTATTGGTCTCTATCTTAGGTTTCGTCTATAACTTATATTTTTTTATTTTTATACTTTCTGTATTTGTTTCTTAGTCTCTGTCTTAATATAAAGGCATATAACTTGTATTTTTTTATACTTTATGTATTCGCTTATTGGTCTCTATCTTAGGTTTCGTCTATAACCTTTTTTTTTAGTTTTATACTTTCTGTATTCGTTTCTTACTCTCTGTCTTAATACAAAGGCTTATAACTTGTATTTTTTTATACTTTATGTATTCGCTTATTGGTCTCTATTTTAGGGTTCGTCTATAACTTGTATTTTTTTATTTTTATACTTTCTCTATTCGTTTCTTAGTCTCTGTCGTAATATAAAGGCATATAACTTGTTTTTTGATACTTTATGTATTCGTTTATTGGTCTCTATCTTAGGTTTCGTCTATAACTTGTATTTTTTTTATTTTTATACTTTCTGTATTCGTTTCTTAGTCTCTGTCTTAATATAAAGGCATATAACTTGTATTTTTATACTTAATGTATTCGTTTATTGGTCTCTATCTTAGGTTTCGTCTATAGCTTGTATTTTTTTATTTTTATACTTTCTGTATTCGTTTCTTAGTCTCTGTCTTAATATAAAGGCGTATAACTTGTATTTTTTTATACTTTATGTATTCGCTTATTGGTCTCTATCTTAGGATTCGTCTATAACTTGTATTTTTTTATTTTTATACTTTCAGTATTCGTTTCTTAGTCTCTGTCTTAATGTAAATGCATATAACTTGTATTTTTATACTTTATGTATTCGTTTATTGGTCTTTATCTTAGGTTTCGTCTATAACTTGTATTTTTTTATTGTTATACTTTCTGTATTCGTTTCTTAGTCTCTGTCATAATGTAAAGGCATATAACTTGTATTTTTATACTTTATGTATTCGTTTATTGGTCTCTATCTTAGGTTTCGTCTAATACTTGTATTTTTTTTATTTTTATACTTTCTGTATTCGTTTCTTAGTCTCTGTCTTAATATAAAGGCGTATAACTTGTATTTTTTTATACTTTATGTATTCGTTTATTGGTCTCTATCTTAGGTTTCGTCTATAACTTGTATTTTTTTTAATTTTTATACTTTCTGTATTCGTTTCTTAGTCTCTGTCTTAATATAAAGGCATATAACTTGTATTTTTATACTTTACGTATTCGTTTATTGGTCTTTATCTTAGGTTTCGTCTATAACTTGTATTTTTTTTATTTTTATACTTTCTGTATTCGTTTCGTTTCTTAGTCTCTGTCCTAATATAAAGGCGTATAACTTGTATTTTTTTATACTTTATGTATTTGTTTATTGGTCTCTATCTTAGGTTTCGTCTATAACTTGTATTTTTTTTAATTTTTATACTTTCTGTATTCGTTTCTTAGTCTCTGTCTTAATATAAAGGCATATAACTTGTATTTTTATACTTTATGTATTCGTTTATTGGTCTTTATCTTAGGTTTTGTCTATAACTTGTATTTTTTTATTTTTATACTTTCTCTATTCGTTTCTTAGTCTCTGTCGTAATATAAAGGCATATAACTTGTATTTTATACTTTATGTATTCGTTTATTGGTCTCTATCTTAGGTTTCATCTATAACTTGTATTTTTTTTTATTTTTATACTTTCTTTATTCGTTTCTTAGTCTCTGTCTTAATATAAAGGCATATAACTTGTATTTTTATACTTTATGTATTCGTTTATTGGTCTCTATCTTAGGTTTCGTCTATAACTTGTATTTTTTTATTTTTATACTTTCTGTATTCGTTTCTTAGTCTCTGTCTTAATATAAAGGCGTATAACTTGTATTTTTTTATACTTTATGTATTCGCTTATTGGTCTTTATCTTAGGTTTCGTCTATAACTTGTATTTTTTTATTTTTAAAAATTCTGTATTCGTTTCTTAATCTCTGTCGTAATATAAAGGCATATAACTTGTATTTTATACTTTATGTATTCGTTTATTGGTCTTTATCTTAGGTTTCGTCTATAACTTGTATTTTTTTTTATTTTTATACTTTCTGTATTCGTTTCTTAGTCTCTGTCGTAATATAAAGGCATATAACTTGTTTTTTGATACTTTATGTATTAGTTTATTGGTCTCTATCTTAGGTTTCGTCTATAGCTTGTATTTTTTTTATTTTTATACTTTCTGTATTCGTTTCTTAGTCTCTGTCTTAATGTAAAGGCGTATAACTTGTATTTTTTTATACCTTATGTATTCGCTTATTGGTCTCTATCTTAGGTTTCGTCTATAACTTGTATTTTTTTATTTTTATACTTTCTGTATTCGTTTCTTAGTCTCTGTCTTAATGTAAAGGCATACAACTTGTATTCTTGTACTTTATGTATTCGTTTCTTGGTCTCTATCTTAGGTTTCGTCTATAACTTTTATTTTTTTTATTTTTATACTTTCTGTATTCGTTTCTTAGTCTCTGTCGTAATATAAAGGCATATAACTTGTATTTTATACTTTATGTATTCGTTTATTGGTCTTTATCTTAGGTTTCGTCTATAACTTGTATTTTTTTTTTATTTTTATACTTTCTGTATTCGTTTCTTAGTCTCTGTCTTAATGTAAAGGCATATAACTTGTATTTTTACACTTTATGTATACATTTATTGGTCTCTATCTTAGGTTTCGTCTATAACTTGTATTTTTTTTTATTTTTGTACTTTCTGTAGTCGTTTCTTAGTCTCTGTCTTAATATAAGGGCATATAACTTGTATTTTTATACTTTATGAATTGGTTTATTGGTCTCTATCTTAGGTTTCGTCTATAACTTATATTTTTTTATTTTTATACTTTCTGTATTTGTTTCTTAGTCTCTGTCTTAATATAAAGGCATATAACTTGTATTTTTTTATACATTATGTATTCGCTTATTGGTCTCTATCTTAGGTTTCGTCTATAACCTTTTTTTTTAGTTTTATACTTTCTGTATTCGTTTCTTACTCTCTGTCTTAATACAAAAGCTTATAACTTGTATTTTTTTATACTTTATGTATTCGCTTATTGGTCTCTATTTTAGGGTTCGTCTATAACTTGTATTTTTTTATTTTTATACTTTCTCTATTCGTTTCTTAGTCTCTGTCGTAATATAAAGGCATATAACTTGTTTTTTGATACTTTATGTATTCGTTTATTGGTCTGTATCTTAGGTTTCGTCTATAACTTGTATTTTTTTTATTTTTATACTTTCTGTATTCGTTTCTTAGTCTCTGTCTTAATATAAAGGCATATAACTTGTATTTTTATACTTAATGTATTCGTTTATTGGTCTCTATCTTAGGTTTCGTGTATAGCTTGTATTTTTTTATTTTTATACTTTCTGTATTCGTTTCTTAGTCTCTGTCTTAATATAAAGGCGTATAACTTGTATTTTTTTTATACTTTATGTATTCGTTTATTGGTCTCTATCTTAGGTTTCGTCTATAACTTGTATTTTTTTTATTTTTATACTTTCTGTATTCGTTTCTTAGTCTCTGTCTTAATATAAAGGCATATAACTTGTATTTTTATACTTTATGTATTCGTTTATTGGTCTTTATCTTAGGTTTCGTCTATAACTTGTATTTTTTTTTATTTTTATACTTTCTGTATTCGTTTCTTAGTCTCTGTCTTAATATAAAGGCGTATAACTTGTATTTTTTTATACTTTATGTATTTGTTTATTGGTCTCTATCTTAGGTTTCGTCTATAACTTTTTTTTTTAGTTTTATACTTTCTGTATTCGTTTCTTACTCTCTGTCTTAATACAAAGGCTTATAACTTGTATTTTTTTATACTTTATGTATTCGCTTATTGGTCTCTATTTTAGGTTTCGTCTATAACTTGTATTTTTTTATTTTTATACTTTCTCTATTCGTTTCTTAGTCTCTGTCGTAATATAAAGGCATATAACTTGTTTTTTGATACTTTATGTATTCGTTTATTGGTCTCTATCTTAGGTTTCGTCTATAACTTGTATTTTTTTTATTTTTATACTTTCTGTATTCGTTTCTTAGTCTCTATCTTAATATAAAGGCATATAACTTGTATTTTTATACTTTATGTATTCGTTTATTGGTCTCTATCTTAGGTTTCGTCTATAGCTTGTATTTTTTTATTTTTATACTTTCTGTATTCGTTTCTTAGTCTCTGTCTTAATATAAAGGCCAATAACTTGTATTTTTTTATACTTTATGTATTCGCTTATTGGTCTCTATCTTAGGTTTCGTCTATAACTTGTATTTTTTTATTTTTAAAAATTCTGTATTCGTTTCTTAATCTCTGTCGTAATATAAAGGCATATAACTTGTATTTTATACTTTATGTATTCGTTTATTGGTCTTTATCTTAGGTTTCGTCTATAACTTGTATTTTTTTTTATTTTTATACTTTCTGTATTCGTTTCTTAGTCTCTGTCTTAATATAAAGGCGTATAACTTGTATTTTTTTATTTTTATACTTTCTGTATTCGTTTCTTAGTCTCTCTCTTAGGTTTTGTCTATAACTTTTATTTTTTTTATTTTTATACTTTCTGTATTCGTTTCTTAGTCTCTGTCGTAATATTAAGGCATATAACTTGTATTTTATACTTTATGTATTCGTTTATTGGTCTTTATCTTAGGTTTCGTCTATAACTTGTATTTTTTTTTTATTTTTATACTTTCTGTATTCGTTTCTTAGTCTCTGTCTTAATGTAAAGGCATATAACTTGTATTTTTATACTTTATGTATTCATTTATTGGTCTCTATCTTAGGTTTTGTCTATAACTTGTATTTTTTTTATTTTTGTACTTTCTGTAGTCGTTTCTTAGTCTCTGTCTTAATATAAGGGCATATAACTTGTATTTTTATACTTTATGTATTCGTTTATTGGTCTCTATCTTAGGTTTCGTCTATAACTTGAATTTTTTTTGTTTTTATACTTTCTGTATTCGTTTCTTAGTCTCTTTCTTAATATAAAGGCATATAACTTGTATTTCTATACTTTATGTATTCGTTTATTGGTCTCTATCTAAGGTTTTGTCTATAACTTGTATTTTTTTTTGTTTTTATACTTTCTGTATTCGTTTCTTAGTCTCTGTCTTAATATAAAGGCATATAACTTGTATTTCTATACTTTATGTATTCGTTTATTGGTCTCTATCTAAGGTTTCGTCTATAACTTGTATTTTTTTTTATTTTTATACTTTCTGTATTCGTTTCTTAGTCTCTGTCGTAATATAAAGGCATATAACTTGTAATTTATACTTTATGTATTCGTTTATTGGTCTTTATCTTAGGTTTCGTCTATAACTTGTATTTTTTTTGTTTTTATACTTTCTGTATTCGTTTCTTAGTCTCTGTCTTAATATAAAGGCATATAACTTGTATTTCTATACTTTATGTATTCGTTTATTGGTCTCTATCTAAGGTTTCGTCTATAACTTGTATTTTTTTTTATTTTTATACTTTCTGTATTCGTTTCTTAGTCTCTGTCGTAATATAAAGGCATATAACTTGTAATTTATACTTTATGTATTCGCTTATTGGTCTCTATCTTAGGATTCGTCTATAACTTGTATTTTTTTATTTTTATACTTTCAGTATTCGTTTCTTAGTCTCTGTCTTAATGTAAATGCATATAACTTGTATTTTTATACTTTATGTATTCGTTTATTGGTCTTTATCTTAGGTTTCGTCTATAACTTGTATTTTTTTATTGTTATACTTTCTGTATTCGTTTCTTAGTCTCTGTCATAATGTAAAGGCATATAACTTGTATTTTTATACTTTATGTATTCGTTTATTGGTCTCTATCTTAGGTTTCGTCTAATACTTGTATTTTTTTTATTTTTATACTTTCTGTATTCGTTTCTTAGTCTCTGTCTTAATATAAAGGCGTATAACTTGTATTTTTTTATACTTTATGTATTCGTTTATTGGTCTCTATCTTAGGTTTCGTCTATAACTTGTATTTTTTTTTAATTTTTATACTTTCTGTATTCGTTTCTTAGTCTCTGTCTTAATATAAAGGCATATAACTTGTATTTTTATACTTTATGTATTCGTTTATTGGTCTTTATCTTAGGTTTCGTCTATAACTTGTATTTTTTTATTTTTATACTTTCAGTATTCGTTTCTTAGTCTCTGTCTTAATGTAAATGCATATAACTTGTATTTTTATACTTTATGTATTCGTTTATTGGTCTCTATCTTAGGTTTCGTCTAATACTTGTATTTTTTTTATTTTTATACTTTCTGTATTCGTTTCTTAGTCTCTGTTTTAATATAAAGGCGTATAACTTGTATTTTTTTATACTTTATGTATTCGTTTATTGGTCTCTATCTTAGGTTTCGTCTATAACTTGTATTTTTTTTTTAATTTTTATACTTTCTGTATTCGTTTCTTAGTCTCTGTCTTAATATAAAGGCATATAACTTGTATTTTTATACTTTACGTATTCGTTTATTGGTCTTTATCTTAGGTTTCGTCTATAACTTGTATTTTTTTTATTTTTATACTTTCTGTATTCGTTTCTTAGTCTCTGCCTTAATATAAAGGCGTATAACTTGTATTTTTTTTATACTTTATGTATTCGTTTATTGGTCTCTATCTTAGGTTTCGTCTATAACTTGTATTTTTTTTATTTTTATACTTTCTGTATTCGTTTCTTAGTCTCTGTCTTAATATAAAGGCATATAACTTGTATTTTTATACTTTATGTATTCGTTTATTGGTCTTTATCTTAGGTTTCGTCTATAACTTGTATTTTTTTTTATTTTTATACTTTCTCTATTCGTTTCTTAGTCTCTGTCTTAATATAAAGGCGTATAACTTGTATTTTTTTATACTTTATGTATTTGTTTATTGGTCTCTATCTTAGGTTTCGTCTATAACTTGTATTTTTTTTAATTTTTATACTTTCTGTATTCGTTTCTTAGTCTCTGTCTTAATATAAAGGCATATAACTTGTATTTTTATACTTTATGTATTCGTTTATTGGTCTTTATCTTAGGTTTCGTCTATAACTTGTATTTTTTTATTTTTATACTTTCTCTATTCGTTTCTTAGTCTCTGTCGTAATATAAAGGCATATAACTTGTATTTTATACTTTATGTATTCGTTTATTGGTCTCTATCTTAGGTTTCATCTATAACTGGTATTTTTTTTATTTTTATACTTTCTTTATTCGTTTCTTAGTCTCTGTCTTAATATAAAGGCATATAACTTGTATTTTTATACTTTATGTATTCGTTTATTGGTCTCTATCTTAGGTTTCGTCTATAACTTGTATTTTTTTATTTTTATACTTTCTGTATTCGTTTCTTAGTCTCTGTCTTAATATAAAGGCGTATAACTTGTATTTTTTTATACTTTATGTATTCGCTTATTGGTCTTTATCTTAGGTTTCGTCTATAACTTGTATTTTTTTATTTTTAAAAATTCTGTATTCGTTTCTTAATCTCTGTCGTAATATAAAGGCATATAACTTGTATTTTATACTTTATGTATTCGTTTATTGGTCTTTATCTTAGGTTTCGTCTATAACTTGTATTTTTTTTTATTTTTATACTTTCTGTATTCGTTTCTTAGTCTCTGTCGTAATATAAAGGCATATAACTTGTTTTTTGATACTTTATGTATTCGTTTATTGGTCTCTATCTTAGGTTTCGTCTATAGCTTGTATTTTTTTTATTTTTATACTTTCTGTATTCGTTTCTTAGTCTCTGTCTTAAGGTAAAGGCGTATAACTTGTATTTTTTTATACTTTATGTATTCGCTTATTGGTCTCTATCTTAGGTTTCGTCTATAACTTGTATTTTTTTATTTTTATACTTTCTGTATTCGTTTCTTAGTCTCTGTCTTAATGTAAAGGCATATAACTTGTATTCTTGTACTTTATGTATTCGTTTCTTGGTCTCTATCTTAGGTTTCGTCTATAACTTTTATTTTTTTTATTTTTATACTTTCTGTATTCGTTTCTTAGTCTCTGTCGTAATATAAAGGCATATAACTTGTATTTTATACTTTATGTATTCGTTTATTGGTCTTAATCTTAGGTTTCGTCTATAACTTGTATTTTTTTTTTATTTTTATACTTTCTGTATTCGTTTCTTAGTCTCTGTCTTAATGTAAAGGCATATAACTTGTATTTTTACACTTTATGTATTCATTTATTGGTCTCTATCTTAGGTTTCGTCTATAACTTGTATTTTTTTTTATTTTTGTACTTTCTGTAGTCGTTTCTTAGTCTCTGTCTTAATATAAGGGCATATAACTTGTATTTTTATACTTTATGAATTGGTTTATTGGTCTCTATCTTAGGTTTCGTCTATAACTTATATTTTTTTATTTTTATACTTTCTGTATTTGTTTCTTAGTCTCTGTCTTAATATAAAGGCATATAACTTGTATTTTTTTATACTTTATGTATTCGCTTATTGGTCTCTATCTTAGGTTTCGTCTATAACCTTTTTTTTTTAGTTTTATACTTTCTGTATTCGTTTCTTACTCTCTGTCTTAATACAAAGGCTTATAACTTGTATTTTTTTATACTTTATGTATTCGCTTATTGGTCTCTATTTTAGGGTTCGTCTATAACTTGTATTTTTTTATTTTTATACTTTCTGTATTCGTTTCTTAGTCTCTGTCGTAATATAAAGGCATATAACTTGTAATTTATACTTTATGTATTCGTTTATTGGTCTTTATCTTAGGTTTCGTCTATAACTTGTATTTTTTTTGTTTTTATACTTTCTGTATTCGTTTCTTAGTCTCTGTCTTAATATAAAGGCATATAACTTGTATTTCTATACTTTATGTATTCGTTTATTGGTCTCTATCTAAGGTTTCGTCTATAACTTGTATTTTTTTTTATTTTTATACTTTCTGTATTCGTTTCTTAGTCTCTGTCGTAATATAAAGGCATATAACTTGTAATTTATACTTTATGTATTCGCTTATTGGTCTCTATCTTAGGATTCGTCTATAACTTGTATTTTTTTATTTTTATACTTTCAGTATTCGTTTCTTAGTCTCTGTCTTAATGTAAATGCATATAACTTGTATTTTTATACTTTATGTATTCGTTTATTGGTCTTTATCTTAGGTTTCGTCTATAACTTGTATTTTTTTATTGTTATACTTTCTGTATTCGTTTCTTAGTCTCTGTCATAATGTAAAGGCATATAACTTGTATTTTTATACTTTATGTATTCGTTTATTGGTCTCTATCTTAGGTTTCGTCTAATACTTGTATTTTTTTTATTTCTATACTTTCTGTATTCGTTTCTTAGTCTCTGTCTTAATATAAAGGCGTATAACTTGTATTTTTTTATACTTTATGTATTCGTTTATTGGTCTCTATCTTAGGTTTCGTCTATAACTTGTATTTTTTTTTTAATTTTTATACTTTCTGTATTCGTTTCTTAGTCTCTGTCTTATTATAAAGGCATATAACTTGTATTTTTATACTTTATTGGTCGTTATCGTTTATTGGTCTTTATCTTAGGTTTCGTCTATAACTTGTATTTTTTTATTTTTATACTTTCAGTATTCGTTTCTTAGTCTCTGTCTTAATGTAAAGGCATATAACTTGTATTTTTATACTTTATGTATTCATTTATTGGTCTCTATCTTAGGTTTCGTCTATAACTTGTATTTTTTTTATTTTTGTACTTTCTGTAGTCGTTTCTTAGTCTCTGTCTTAATATAAGGGCATATAACTTGTATTTATATACTTTATGTATTCGTTTATTGGTCTCTATCTTAGGTTTCGTCTATAACTTGTATTTTTTTTGTTTTTATACTTTCTGTATTCGTTTCTTAGTCTCTGTCTTAATATAAAGGCATATAACTTGTATTTCTATACTTTATGTATTCGTTTATTGGTCTCTATCTAAGGTTTCGTCTATAACTTGTATTTTGTTTTATTTTTATACTTTCTGTATTCGTTTCTTAGTCTCTGTCGTAATATTAAGGCATATAACTTGTAATTTATACTTTATGTATTCGTTTATTGGTCTTTATCTTAGGTTTCGTCTATAACTTGTATTTTTTTTTTATTTTTATACTTTCTGTATTCGTTTCTTAGTCTCTGTCTTAATATAAAGGCGTATAACTTGTATTTTTTTATACTTTATGTATTCGCTTATTGGTCTCTATCTTAGGATTCGTCTATAACTTGTATTTTTTTATTTTTATACTTTCAGTATTCGTTTCTTAGTCTCTGTCTTAATGTAAATGCATATAACTTGTATTTTTATACTTTATGTATTCGTTTATTGGTCTCTATCTTAGGTTTCGTCTAATACTTGTATTTTTTTTATTTTTATACTTTCTGTATTCGTTTCTTAGTCTCTGTCTTAATATAAAGGCGTATAACTTGTATTTTTTTATACTTTATGTATTCGTTTATTGGTCTCTATCTTAGGTTTCGTCTATAACTTGTATTTTTTTTAATTTTTATACTTTCTGTATTCGTTTCTTAGTCTCTGTCTTAATATAAAGGCATATAACTTGTATTTTTATACTTTACGTATTCGTTTATTGGTCTTTATCTTAGGTTTCGTCTATAACTTGTATTTTTTTTATTTTTATACTTTCTGTATTCGTTTCTTAGTCTCTGCCTTAATATAAAGGCGTATAACTTGTATTTTTTTTATACTTTATGTATTCGTTTATTCGTCTCTATCTTAGGTTTCGTCTATAACTTGTATTTTTTTGTTTTTATACTTTCTGTATTCGTTTCTTAGTCTCTGTCTTAATATAAAGGCATATAACTTGTATTTTTATACTTTATGTATTCGTTTATTGGTCTTTATCTTGGGTTTCGTCTATAACTTGTATTTTTTTTTATTTTTATACTTTCTCTATTCGTTTCTTAGTCTCTGTCTTAATATAAAGGCGTATAACTTGTATTTTTTTATACTTTATGTATTTGTTTATTGGTCTCTATCTTAGGTTTCGTCTATAACTTGTATTTTTTTTAATTTTTATACTTTCTGTATTCGTTTCTTAGTCTCTGTCTTAATATAAAGGCATATAACTTGTATTTTTATACTTTATGTATTCGTTTATTGGTCTTTATCTTAGGTTTCGTCTATAACTTGTATTTTTTTATTTTTATACTTTCTCTATTCGTTTCTTAGTCTCTGTCGTAATATAAAGGCATATAACTTGTATTTTATACTTTATGTATTCGTTTATTGGTCTCTATCTTAGGTTTCATCTATAACTTGTATTTTTTTTATTTTTATACTTTCTTTATTCGTTTCTTAGTCTCTGTCTTAATATAAAGGCATATAACTTGTATTTTTATACTTTATGTATTCGTTTATTGGTCTCTATCTTAGGTTTCGTCTATAACTTGTATTTTTTTATTTTTATACTTTCTGTATTCGTTTCTTAGTCTCTGTCTTAATATAAAGGCGTATAACTTGTATTTTTTTATACTTTATGTATTCGCTTATTGGTCTTTATCTTAGGTTTCGTCTATAACTTGTATTTTTTTATTTTTAAAAATTCTGTATTCGTTTCTTAATCTCTGTCGTAATATAAAGGCATATAACTTGTATTTTTATACTTTATGTATTCGTTTATTGGTCTTTATCTTAGGTTTCGTCTATAACTTGTATTTTTTTTTATTTTTATACTTTCTGTATTCGTTTCTTAGTCTCTGTCGTAATATAAAGGCATATAACTTGTTTTTTGATACTTTATGTATTCGTTTATTGGTCTCTATCTTAGGTTTCGTCTATAGCTTGTATTTTTTTTATTTTTATACTTTCTGTATTCGTTTCTTAGTCTCTGTCTTAATGTAAAGGCGTATAACTTGTATTTTTTTATACTTTATGTATTCGCTTATTGGTCTCTATCTTAGGTTTCGTCTATAACTTGTATTTTTTTATTTTTATACTTTCTGTATTCGTTTCTTAGTCTCTGTCTTAATGTAAAGGCATATAACTTGTATTCTTGTACTTTATGTATTCGTTTCTTGGTCTCTATCTTAGGTTTCGTCTATAACTTTTATTTTTTTTATTTTTATACTTTCTGTATTCGTTTCTTAGTCTCTGTCGTAATATAAAGGCATATAACTTGTATTTTATACTTTATGTATTCGTTTATTGGTCTTTATCTTAGGTTTCGTCTATAACTTGTATTTTTTTTTTATTTTTATACTTTCTGTATTCGTTTCTTAGTCTCTGTCTTAATGTAAAGGCATATAACTTGTATTTTTACACTTTATGTATTCATTTATTGGTCTCTATCTTAGGTTTCGTCTATAACTTGTATTTTTTTTTATTTTTGTACTTTCTGTAGTCGTTTCTTAGTCTCTGTCTTAATATAAGGGCATATAACTTGTATTTTTATACTTTATGAATTGGTTTATTGGTCTCTATCTTAGGTTTCGTCTATAACTTATATTTTTTTATTTTTATACTTTCTGTATTTGTTTCTTAGTCTCTGTCTTAATATAAAGGCATATAACTTGTATTTTTTTATACTTTATGTATTCGCTTATTGGTCTCTATCTTAGGTTTCGTCTATAACCTTTTTTTTTAGTTTTATACTTTCTGTATTCGTTTCTTACTCTCTGTCTTAATACAAAGGCTTATAACTTGTATTTTTTTATACTTTATGTATTCGCTTATTGGTCTCTATTTTAGGGTTCGTCTATAACTTGTATTTTTTTATTTTTATACTTTCTCTATTCGTTTCTTAGTCTCTGTCGTAATATAAAGGCATATAACTTGTTTTTTGATACTTTATGTATTCGTTTATTGGTCTCTATCTTAGGTTTCGTCTACAACTTGTATTTTTTTTATTTTTATACTTTCTGTATTCGTTTCTTAGTCTCTGTCTTAATATAAAGGCATATAACTTGTATTTTTATACTTAATGTATTCGTTTATTGGTCTCTATCTTAGGTTTCGTCTATAGCTTGTATTTTTTTATTTTTATACTTTCTGTATTCGTTTCTTAGTCTCTGTCTTAATATAAAGGCGTATAACTTGTATTTTTTTATACTTTATGTATTCGCTTATTGGTCTCTATCTTAGGATTCGTCTATAACTTGTATTTTTTTATTTTTATACTTTCAGTATTCGTTTCTTAGTCTCTGTCTTAATGTAAATGCATATAACTTGTATTTTTATACTTTATGTATTCGTTTATTGGTCTTTATCTTAGGTTTCGTCTATAACTTGTATTTTTTTATTGTTATACTTTCTGTATTCGTTTCTTAGTCTCTGTCATAATGTAAAGGCATATAACTTGTATTTTTATACTTTATGTATTCGTTTATTGGTCTCTATCTTAGGTTTCGTCTAATACTTGTATTTTTTTTATTTTTATACTTTCTGTATTCGTTTCTTAGTCTCTGTCTTAATATAAAGGCGTATAACTTGTATTTTTTTATACTTTATGTATTCGTTTATTGGTCTCTATCTTAGGTTTCGTCTATAACTTGTATTTTTTTTAATTTTTATACTTTCTGTATTCGTTTCTTAGTCTCTGTCTTAATATAAAGGCATATAACTTGTATTTTTATACTTTACGTATTCGTTTATTGGTCTTTATCTTAGGTTTCGTCTATAACTTGTATTTTTTTTATTTTTATACTTTCTGTATTCGTTTCTTAGTCTCTGCCTTAATATAAAGGCGTATTACTTGTATTTTTTTTATACTTTATGTATTCGTTTATTCGTCTCTATCTTAGGTTTCGTCTATAACTTGTATTTTTTTTATTTTTATACTTTCTGTATTCGTTTCTTAGTCTCTGTCTTAATATAAAGGCATATAACTTGTATTTTTATACTTTATGTATTCGTTTATTGGTCTTTATCTTAGGTTTCGTCTATAACTTGTATTTTTTTTTATTTTTATACTTTCTCTATTCGTTTCTTAGTCTCTGTCCTAATATAAAGGCGTATAACTTGTATTTTTTTATACTTTATGTATTTGTTTATTGGTCTCTATCTTAGGTTTCGTCTATAACTTGTATTTTTTTTAATTTTTATACTTTCTGTATTCGTTTCTTAGTCTCTGTCTTAATATAAAGGCATATAACTTGTATTTTTATACTTTATGTATTCGTTTATTGGTCTTTATCTTAGGTTTCGTCTATAACTTGTATTTTTTTATTTTTATACTTTCTCTATTCGTTTCTTAGTCTCTGTCGTAATATAAAGGCATATAACTTGTATTTTATACTTTATGTATTCGTTTATTGGTCTCTATCTTAGGTTTCATCTATAACTTGTATTTTTTTTTATTTTTATACTTTCTTTATTCGTTTCTTAGTCTCTGTCTTAATATAAAGGCATATAACTTGTATTTTTATACTTTATGTATTCGTTTATTGGTCTCTATCTTAGGTTTCGTCTATAACTTGTATTTTTTTATTTTTATACTTTCTGTATTCGTTTCTTAGTCTCTGTCTTAATATAAAGGCGTATAACTTGTATTTTTTTATACTTTATGTATTCGCTTATTGGTCTTTATCTTAGGTTTCGTCTATAACTTGTATTTTTTTATTTTTAAAAATTCTGTATTCGTTTCTTAATCTCTGTCGTAATATAAAGGCATATAACTTGTATTTTATACTTTATGTATTCGTTTATTGGTCTTTATCTTAGGTTTCGTCTATAACTTGTATTTTTTTTTATTTTTATACTTTCTGTATTCGTTTCTTAGTCTCTGTCGTAATATAAAGGCATATAACTTGTTTTTTGATACTTTATGTATTAGTTTATTGGTCTCTATCTTAGGTTTCGTCTATAGCTTGTATTTTTTTTATTTTTATACTTTCTGTATTCGTTTCTTAGTCTCTGTCTTAATGTAAAGGCGTATAACTTGTATTTTTTTATACTTTATGTATTCGCTTATTGGTCTCTATCTTAGGTTTCGTCTATAACTTGTATTTTTTTATTTTTATACTTTCTGTATTCGTTTCTTAGTCTCTGTCTTAATGTAAAGGCATACAACTTGTATTCTTGTACTTTATGTATTCGTTTCTTGGTCTCTATCTTAGGTTTCGTCTATAACTTTTATTTTTTTTATTTTTATACTTTCTGTATTCGTTTCTTAGTCTCTGTCGTAATATAAAGGCATATAACTTGTATTTTATACTTTATGTATTCGTTTATTGGTCTTTATCTTAGGTTTCGTCTATAACTTGTATTTTTTTTTTATTTTTATACTTTCTGTATTCGTTTCTTAGTCTCTGTCTTAATGTAAAGGCATATAACTTGTATTTTTACACTTTATGTATACATTTATTGGTCTCTATCTTAGGTTTCGTCTATAACTTGTATTTTTTTTTATTTTTGTACTTTCTGTAGTCGTTTCTTAGTCTCTGTCTTAATATAAGGGCATATAACTTGTATTTTTATACTTTATGAATTGGTTTATTGGTCTCTATCTTAGGTTTCGTCTATAACTTATATTTTTTTATTTTTATACTTTCTGTATTTGTTTCTTAGTCTCTGTCTTAATATAAAGGCATATAACTTGTATTTTTTTATACATTATGTATTCGCTTATTGGTCTCTATCTTAGGTTTCGTCTATAACCTTTTTTTTTAGTTTTATACTTTCTGTATTCGTTTCTTACTCTCTGTCTTAATACAAAGGCTTATAACTTGTATTTTTTTATACTTTATGTATTCGCTTATTGGTCTCTATTTTAGGGTTCGTCTATAACTTGTATTTTTTTATTTTTATACTTTCTCTATTCGTTTCTTAGTCTCTGTCGTAATATAAAGGCATATAACTTGTTTTTTGATACTTTATGTATTCGTTTATTGGTCTCTATCTTAGGTTTCGTCTATAACTTGTATTTTTTTTATTTTTATACTTTCTGTATTCGTTTCTTAGTCTCTGTCTTAATATAAAGGCATATAACTTGTATTTTTATACTTAATGTATTCGTTTATTGGTCTCTATCTTAGGTTTCGTGTATAGCTTGTATTTTTTTATTTTTATACTTTCTGTATTCGTTTCTTAGTCTCTGTCTTAATATAAAGGCGTATAACTTGTATTTTTTTTATACTTTATGTATTCGTTTATTGGTCTCTATCTTAGGTTTCGTCTATAACTTGTATTTTTTTTATTTTTATACTTTCTGTATTCGTTTCTTAGTCTCTGTCTTAATATAAAGGCATATAACTTGTATTTTTATACTTTATGTATTCGTTTATTGGTCTTTATCTTAGGTTTCGTCTATAACTTGTATTTTTTTTTATTTTTATACTTTCTGTATTCGTTTCTTAGTCTCTGTCTTAATATAAAGGCGTATAACTTGTATTTTTTTATACTTTATGTATTTGTTTATTGGTCTCTATCTTAGGTTTCGTCTATAACTTTTTTTTTTTAGTTTTATACTTTCTGTATTCGTTTCTTACTCTCTGTCTTAATACAAAGGCTTATAACTTGTATTTTTTTATACTTTATATATTCGCTTATTGGTCTCTATTTTAGGTTTCGTCTATAACTTGTATTTTTTTATTTTTATACTTTCTCTATTCGTTTCTTAGTCTCTGTCGTAATATAAAGGCATATAACTTGTTTTTTGATACTTTATGTATTCGTTTATTGGTCTCTATCTTAGGTTTCGTCTATAACTTGTATTTTTTTTATTTTTATACTTTCTGTATTCGTTTCTTAGTCTCTATCTTAATATAAAGGCATATAACTTGTATTTTTATACTTTATGTATTCGTTTATTGGTCTCTATCTTAGGTTTCGTCTATAGCTTGTATTTTTTTATTTTTATACTTTCTGTATTCGTTTCTTAGTCTCTGTCTTAATATAAAGGCCAATAACTTGTATTTTTTTATACTTTATGTATTCGCTTATTGGTCTCTATCTTAGGTTTCGTCTATAACTTGTATTTTTTTATTTTTAAAAATTCTGTATTCGTTTCTTAATCTCTGTCGTAATATAAAGGCATATAACTTGTATTTTATACTTTATGTATTCGTTTATTGGTCTTTATCTTAGGTTTCGTCTATAACTTGTATTTTTTTTTATTTTTATACTTTCTGTATTCGTTTCTTAGTCTCTGTCTTAATATAAAGGCGTATAACTTGTATTTTTTTATTTTTATACTTTCTGTATTCGTTTCTTAGTCTCTCTCTTAGGTTTTGTCTATAACTTTTATTTTTTTTATTTTTATACTTTCTGTATTCGTTTCTTAGTCTCTGTCGTAATATTAAGGCATATAACTTGTATTTTATACTTTATGTATTCGTTTATTGGTCTTTATCTTAGGTTTCGTCTATAACTTGTATTTTTTTTTTATTTTTATACTTTCTGTATTCGTTTCTTAGTCTCTGTCTTAATGTAAAGGCATATAACTTGTATTTTTATACTTTATGTATTCATTTATTGGTCTCTATCTTAGGTTTTGTCTATAACTTGTATTTTTTTTATTTTTGTACTTTCTGTAGTCGTTTCTTAGTCTCTGTCTTAATATAAGGGCATATAACTTGTATTTTTATACTTTATGTATTCATTTATTGGTCTCTATCTTAGGTTTCGTCTATAACTTGAATTTTTTTTGTTTTTATACTTTCTGTATTCGTTTCTTAGTCTCTTTCTTAATATAAAGGCATATAACTTGTATTTCTATACTTTATGTATTCGTTTATTGGTCTCTATCTAAGGTTTTGTCTATAACTTGAATTTTTTTTGTTTTTATACTTTCTGTATTCGTTTCTTAGTCTCTTTCTTAATATAAAGGCATATAACTTGTATTTCTATACTTTATGTATTCGTTTATTGGTCTCTATCTAAGGTTTTGTCTATAACTTGTATTTTTTTTTGTTTTTATACTTTCTGTATTCGTTTCTTAGTCTCTGTCTTAATATAAAGGCATATAACTTGTATTTCTATACTTTATGTATTCGTTTATTGGTCTCTATCTAAGGTTTCGTCTATAACTTGTATTTTTTTTTATTTTTATACTTTCTGTATTCGTTTCTTAGTCTCTGTCGTAATATAAAGGCATATAACTTGTAATTTATACTTTATGTATTCGTTTATTGGTCTTTATCTTAGGTTTCGTCTATAACTTGTATTTTTTTTGTTTTTATACTTTCTGTATTCGTTTCTTAGTCTCTGTCTTAATATAAAGGCATATAACTTGTATTTCTATACTTTATGTATTCGTTTATTGGTCTCTATCTAAGGTTTCGTCTATAACTTGTATTTTTTTTTATTTTTATACTTTCTGTATTCGTTTCTTAGTCTCTGTCGTAATATAAAGGCATATAACTTGTAATTTATACTTTATGTATTCGCTTATTGGTCTCTATCTTAGGATTCGTCTATAACTTGTATTTTTTTATTTTTATACTTTCAGTATTCGTTTCTTAGTCTCTGTCTTAATGTAAATGCATATAACTTGTATTTTTATACTTTATGTATTCGTTTATTGGTCTTTATCTTAGGTTTCGTCTATAACTTGTATTTTTTTATTGTTATACTTTCTGTATTCGTTTCTTAGTCTCTGTCATAATGTAAAGGCATATAACTTGTATTTTTATACTTTATGTATTCGTTTATTGGTCTCTATCTTAGGTTTCGTCTAATACTTGTATTTTTTTTATTTTTATACTTTCTGTATTCGTTTCTTAGTCTCTGTCTTAATATAAAGGCGTATAACTTGTATTTTTTTATACTTTATGTATTCGTTTATTGGTCTCTATCTTAGGTTTCGTCTATAACTTGTATTTTTTTTAATTTTTATACTTTCTGTATTCGTTTCTTAGTCTCTGTCTTAATATAAAGGCATATAACTTGTATTTTTATACTTTATGTATTCGTTTATTGGTCTTTATCTTAGGTTTCGTCTATAACTTGTATTTTTTTATTTTTATACTTTCAGTATTCGTTTCTTAGTCTCTGTCTTAATGTAAATGCATATAACTTGTATTTTTATACTTTATGTATTCGTTTATTGGTCTCTATCTTAGGTTTCGTCTAATACTTGTATTTTTTTTATTTTTATACTTTCTGTATTCGTTTCTTAGTCTCTGTCTTAATATAAAGGCGTATAACTTGTATTTTTTTATACTTTATGTATTCGTTTATTGGTCTTTATCTTAGGTTTCGTCTATAACTTGTATTTTTTTATTTTTATACTTTCAGTATTCGTTTCTTAGTCTCTGTCTTAATGTAAATGCATATAACTTGTATTTTTATACTTTATGTATTCGTTTATTGGTCTCTATCTTAGGTTTCGTCTAATACTTGTATTTTTTTTATTTTTATACTTTCTGTATTCGTTTCTTAGTCTCTGTCTTAATATAAAGGCGTATAACTTGTATTTTTTTATACTTTATGTATTCGTTTATTGGTCTTTATCTTAGGTTTCGTCTATAACTTGTATTTTTTTTTATTTTTATACTTTCTGTATTCGTTTCTTAGTCTCTGTCATAATGTAAAGGCATATAACTTGTATTTTTATACTTTATGTATTCGTTTATTGGTCTCTATCTTAGGTTTCGTCTAATACTTGTATTTTTTTTATTTTTATACTTTCTGTATTCGTTTCTTAGTCTCTGTCTTAATATAAAGGCGTATAACTTGTATTTTTTTATACTTTATGTATTCGTTTATTGGTCTCTATCTTAGGTTTCGTCTATAACTTGTATTTTTTTTAATTTTTATACTTTCTGTATTCGTTTCTTAGTCTCTGTCTTAATATAAAGGCATATAACTTGTATTTTTATACTTTATGTATTCGTTTATTGGTCTTTATCTTAGGTTTCGTCTATAACTTGTATTTTTTTATTTTTATACTTTCAGTATTCGTTTCTTAGTCTCTGTCTTAATGTAAATGCATATAACTTGTATTTTTATACTTTATGTATTCGTTTATTGGTCTCTATCTTAGGTTTCGTCTAATACTTGTATTTTTTTTATTTTTATACTTTCTGTATTCGTTTCTTAGTCTCTGTCTTAATATAAAGGCGTATAACTTGTATTTTTTTATACTTTATGTATTCGTTTATTGGTCTTTATCTTAGGTTTCGTCTATAACTTGTATTTTTTTATTGTTATACTTTCTGTATTCGTTTCTTAGTCTCTGTCATAATGTAAAGGCATATAACTTGTATTTTTATACTTTATGTATTCGTTTATTGGTCTCTATCTTAGGTTTCGTCTAATACTTGTATTTTTTTTATTTTTATACTTTCTGTATTCGTTTCTTAGTCTCTGTCTTAATATAAAGGCGTATAACTTGTATTTTTTTATACTTTATGTATTCGTTTATTGGTCTTTATCTTAGGTTTCGTCTATAACTTGTATTTTTTTATTGTTATACTTTCTGTATTCGTTTCTTAGTCTCTGTCATAATGTAAAGGCATATAACTTGTATTTTTATACTTTATGTATTCGTTTATTGGTCTCTATCTTAGGTTTCGTCTATAACTTGTATTTTTTTTAATTTTTATACTTTCTGTATTCGTTTCTTAGTCTCTGTCTTAATATAAAGGCATATAACTTGTATTTTTATACTTTATGTATTCGTTTATTGGTCTTTATCTTAGGTTTCGTCTATAACTTGTATTTTTTTATTTTTATACTTTCAGTATTCGTTTCTTAGTCTCTGTCTTAATGTAAATGCATATAACTTGTATTTTTATACTTTATGTATTCGTTTATTGGTCTCTATCTTAGGTTTCGTCTAATACTTGTATTTTTTTTTATTTTTATACTTTCTGTATTCGTTTCTTAGTCTCTGTCGTAATATAAAGGCATATAACTTGTAATTTATACTTTATGTATTCATTTATTGGTCTCTATCTTAGGTTTCGTCTATAACTTGTATTTTTTTTATTTTTGTACTTTCTGTAGTCGTTTCTTAGTCTCTGTCTTAATATAAGGGCATATAACTTGTATTTTTATACTTTATGTATTCGTTTATTGGTCTCTATCTTAGGTTTCGTCTATAACTTGTATTTTTTTTGTTTTTATACTTTCTGTATTCGTTTCTTAGTCTCTTTCTTAATATAAAGGCATATAACTTGTATTTCTATACTTTATGTATTCGTTTATTGGTCTCTATCTAAGGTTTCGTCTATAACTTGTATTTTTTTTTGTTTTTATACTTTCTGTATTCGTTTCTTAGTCTCTGTCTTAATATAAAGGCATATAACTTGTATTTCTATACTTTATGTATTCGTTTATTGGTCTCTATCTAAGGTTTCGTCTATAACTTGTATTTTTTTTTATTTTTATACTTTCTGTATTCGTTTCTTAGTCTCTGTCTTAATATAAAGGCATATAACTTGTATTTTTATACTTTATGTATTCGTTTATTGGTCTTTATCTTAGGTTTCGTCTATAACTTGTATTTTTTTATTTTTATACTTTCTGTATTCGTTTCTTAGTCTCTGTCTTAATATAAAGGCATATAACTTGTATTTCTATACTTTATGTATTCGTTTATTGGTCTCTATCTAAGGTTTCGTCTATAACTTGTATTTTTTTTTATTTTTATACTTTCTGTATTCGTTTCTTAGTCTCTGTCTTAATATAAAGGCATATAACTTGTATTTCTATACTTTATGTATTCGTTTATTGGTCTCTATCTTAGGTTTCGTCTAATACTTGTATTTTTTTTTATTTTTATACTTTCTGTATTCGTTTCTTAGTCTCTGTCGTAATATAAAGGCATATAACTTGTAATTTATACTTTATGTATTCGCTTATTGGTCTCTATCTTAGGATTCGTCTATAACTTGTATTTTTTTTTATTTTTATACTTTCTGTATTCGTTTCTTAGTCTCTGTCTTAATATAAAGGCGTATAACTTGTATTTTTTTATACTTTATGTATTTGTTTATTGGTCTCTATCTTAGGTTTCGTCTATAACTTTTTTTTTTTAGTTTTATACTTTCTGTATTCTTTTTTTACTCTCTGTCTTAATACAAAGGCTTATAACTTGTATTTTTTTATACTTTATGTATTCGCTTATTGGTCTCTATTTTAGGTTTCGTCTATAACTTGTATTTTTTTATTTTTATACTTTCTCTATTCGTTTCTTAGTCTCTGTCGTAATATAAAGGCATATAACTTGTTTTTTGATACTTTATGTATTCGTTTATTGGTCTCTATCTTAGGTTTCGTCTATAACTTGTATTTTTTTTATTTTTATACTTTCTGTATTCGTTTCTTAGTCTCTGTCTTAATATAAAGGCATATAACTTGTATTTTTATACTTTATGTATTCGTTTATTGGTCTCTATCTTAGGTTTCGTCTATAGCTTGTATTTTTTTATTTTTATACTTTCTGTATTCGTTTCTTAGTCTCTGTCTTAATATAAAGGCCAATAACTTGTATTTTTTTATACTTTATGTATTCGCTTATTGGTCTCTATCTTAGGTTTCGTCTATAACTTGTATTTTTTTATTTTTAAAAATTCTGTATTCGTTTCTTAATCTCTGTCGTAATATAAAGGCATATAACTTGTATTTTATACTTTATGTATTCGTTTATTGGTCTTTATCTTAGGTTTCGTCTATAACTTGTATTTTTTTTTATTTTTATACTTTCTGTATTCGTTTCTTAGTCTCTGTCTTAATATAAAGGCGTATAACTTGTATTTTTTTATACTTTATGTATTCGTTTATTGGTCTCTATCTTAGGTTTCGTCTATAACTTGTATTTTTTTTAATTTTTATACTTTCTGTATTCGTTTCTTAGTCTCTGTCTTAATATAAAGGCATATAACTTGTATTTTTATACTTTATGTATTCGTTTATTGGTCTGTATTTTTTTATTTTTATACTTTCAGTATTCGTTTCTTAGTCTCTGTCTTAATGTAAATGCATATAACTTGTATTTTTATACTTTATGTATTCGTTTATTGGTCTCTATCTTAGGTTTCTTCTAATACTTGTATTTTTTTTATTTTTATACTTTCTGTATTCGTTTCTTAGTCTCTGTCTTAATATAAAAGCGTATAACTTGTATTTTTTTATACTTTATGTATTCGTTTATTGGTCTTTATCTTAGGTTTCGTCTATAACTTGTATTTTTTTTAATTTTTATACTTTCTGTATTCGTTTCTTAGTCTCTGTCTTAATGTAAAGGCATATAACTTGTATTTTTATACTTTATGTATTCATTTATTGGTCTCTATCTTAGGTTTCGTCTATAACTTGTATTTTTTTTATTTTTGTACTTTCTGTAGTCGTTTCTTAGTCTCTGTCTTAATATAAGGGCATATAACTTGTATTTTTATACTTTATGTATTCGTTTATTGGTCTCTATCTTAGGTTTCGTCTATAACTTGTATTTTTTTTGTTTTTATACTTTCTGTATTCGTTTCTTAGTCTCTGTCTTAATATAAAGGCATATATCTTGTATTTCTATACTTTATGTATTCGTTTATTGGTCTCTATCTAAGGTTTCGTCTATAACTTGTATTTTTTTTTATTTTTATACTTTCTGTATTCGTTTCTTAGTCTCTGTCGTAATATTAAGGCATATAACTTGTAATTTATACTTTATGTATTCGTTTATTGGTCTTTATCTTAGGTTTCGTCTATAACTTGTATTTTTTTTTTATTTTTATACTTTCTGTATTCGTTTCTTAGTCTCTGTCTTAATATAAAGGCGTATAACTTGTATTTTTTTATACTTTATGTATTCGCTTATTGGTCTCTATCTTAGGATTCGTCTATAACTTGTATTTTTTTATTTTTATACTTTCAGTATTCGTTTCTTAGTCTCTGTCTTAATGTAAATGCATATAACTTGTATTTTTATACTTTATGTATTCGTTTATTGGTCTTTATCTTAGGTTTCGTCTATAACTTGTATTTTTTTATTGTTATACTTTCTGTATTCGTTTCTTAGTCTCTGTCATAATGTAAAGGCATATAACTTGTATTTTTATACTTTATGTATTCGTTTATTGGTCTTTATCTTAGGTTTCGTCTATAACTTGTATTTTTTTTATTTTTATACTTTCTGTATTCGTTTCTTAGTCTCTGCCTTAATATAAAGGCGTATAACTTGTATTTTTTTTATACTTTATGTATTCGTTTATTGGTCTCTATCTTAGGTTTCGTCTATAACTTGTATTTTTTTTATTTTTATACTTTCTGTATTCGTTTCTTAGTCTCTGTCTTAATATAAAGGCATATAACTTGTATTTTTATACTTTATGTATTCGTTTATTGGTCTTTATCTTAGGTTTCGTCTATAACTTGTATTTTTTTTTATTTTTATAATTTCTGTATTCGTTTCTTAGTCTCTGTCTTAATATAAAGGCGTATAACTTGTATTTTTTTATACTTTATGTATTTGTTTATTGGTCTCTATCTTAGGTTTCGTCTATAACTTGTATTTTTTTTAATTTTTATACTTTCTGTATTCGTTTCTTAGTCTCTGTCTTAATATAAAGGCATATAACTTGTATTTTTATACTTTATGTATTCGTTTATTGGTCTTTATCTTAGGTTTCGTCTATAACTTGTATTTTTTTATTTTTATACTTTCTCTATTCGTTTCTTAGTCTCTGTCGTAATATAAAGGCATATAACTTGTATTTTATACTTTATTGTATTCGTTTATTGGTCTCTATCTTAGGTTTCATCTATAACTTGTATTTTTTTTTTTTTATACTTTCTTTATTCGTTTCTTAGTCTCTGTCTTAATATAAAGGCATATAACTTGTATTTTTATACTTTATGTATTCGTTTATTGGTCTCTATCTTAGGTTTCGTCTATAACTTGTATTTTTTTATTTTTATACTTTCTGTATTCGTTTCTTAGTCTCTCTCTTAATATAAAGGCGTATAACTTGTATTTTTTTATACTTTATGTATTCGCTTATTGGTCTCTATCTTAGGTTTCGTCTATAACTTGTATTTTTTTATTTTTAAAAATTCTGTATTCGTTTCTTAATCTCTGTCGTAATATAAAGGCATATAACTTGTATTTTATACTTTATGTATTCGTTTATTGGTCTTTATCTTAGGTTTCGTCTATAACTTGTATTTTTTTTTATTTTTATACTTTCTGTATTCGTTTCTTAGTCTCTGTCGTAATATAAAGGCATATAACTTGTTTTTTGATACTTTATGTATTCGTTTATTGGTCTCTATCTTAGGTTTCGTCTATAGCTTGTATTTGTTTTATTTTTATACTTTCTGTATTCGTTTCTTAGTCTCTGTCTTAATGTAAAGGCGTATAACTTGTATTTTTTTATACTTTATGTATTCGCTTATTGGTCTCTATCTTAGGTTTCGTCTATAACTTGTATTTTTTTATTTTTATACTTTCTGTATTCGTTTCTTAGTCTCTGTCTTAATGTAAAGGCATATAACTTGTATTCTTGTACTTTATGTATTCGTTTCTTGGTCTCTATCTTAGGTTTCGTCTATAACTTTTATTTTTTTTATTTTTATACTTTCTGTATTCGTTTCTTAGTCTCTGTCGTAATATAAAGGCATATAACTTGTATTTTTACACTTTATGTATTCATTTATTGGTCTCTATCTTAGGTTTCGTCTATAACTTGTATTTTTTTTTTTTTGTACTTTCTGTAGTCGTTTCTTAGTCTCTGTCTTAATATAAGGGCATATAACTTGTATTTTTATACTTTATGAATTGGTTTATTGGTCTCTATCTTAGGTTTCGTCTATAACTTATATTTTTTTATTTTTATACTTTCTGTATTTGTTTCTTAGTCTCTGTCTTAATATAAAGGCATATAACTTGTATTTTTTTATACTTTATGTATTCGCTTATTGGTCTCTATCTTAGGTTTCGTCTATAACCTTTTTTTTTAGTTTTATACTTTCTGTATTCGTTTCTTACTCTCTGTCTTAATACAAAGGCTTATAACTTGTATTTTTTTATACTTTATGTATTCGCTTATTGGTCTCTATTTTAGGGTTCGTCTATAACTTGTATTTTTTTATTTTTATACTTTCTCTATTCGTTTCTTAGTCTCTGTCGTAATATAAAGGCATATAACTTGTTTTTTGATACTTTATGTATTCGTTTATTGGTCTCTATCTTAGGTTTCGTCTATAACTTGTATTTTTTTTATTTTTATACTTTCTGTATTCGTTTCTTAGTCTCTGTCTTAATATAAAGGCATATAACTTGTATTTTTATACTTTATGTATTCGTTTATTGGTCTCTATCTTAGGTTTCGTCTATAGCTTGTATTTTTTTATTTTTATACTTTCTGTATTCGTTTCTTAGTCTCTGTCTTAATATAAAGGCGTATAACTTGTATTTTTTTATACTTTATGTATTCGCTTATTGGTCTCTATCTTAGGTTTCGTCTATAACTTGTATTTTTTTATTTTTAAAAATTCTGTATTCGTTTCTTAATCTCTGTCGTAATATAAAGGCATATAACTTGTATTTTATACTTTATGTATTCGTTTATTGGTCTTTATCTTAGGTTTCGTCTATAACTTGTATTTTTTTTTATTTTTATACTTTCTGTATTCGTTTCTTAGTCTCTGTCTTAATATAAAGGCGTATAACTTGTATTTTTTTATTTTTATACTTTCTGTATTCGTTTCTTAGTCTATGTCTTAATGTAAAGGCATATAACTTGTATTTTTATACTTTATGTATTCGTTTCTTGGTCTCTATCTTAGGTTTTGTCTATAACTTTTATTTTTTTTATTTTTATACTTTCTGTATTCGTTTCTTAGTCTCTGTCGTAATATTAAGGCATATAACTTGTATTTTATACTTTATGTATTCGTTTATTGGTCTTTATCTTAGGTTTCGTCTATAACTTGTATTTTTTTTTTATTTTTATACTTTCTGTATTCGTTTCTTAGTCTCTGTCTTAATGTAAAGGCATATAACTTGTATTTTTATACTTTATGTATTCATTTATTGGTCTCTATCTTAGGTTTCGTCTATAACTTGTATTTTTTTTATTTTTGTACTTTCTGTAGTCGTTTCTTAGTCTCTGTCTTAATATAAGGGCATATAACTTGTATTTTTATACTTTATGTATTCGTTTATTTGTCTCTATCTTAGGTTTCGTCTATAACTTGTATTTTTTTTGTTTTTATACTTTCTGTATTCGTTTCTTAGTCTCTGTCTTAATATAAAGGCGTATAACTTGTATTTTTTTATTTTTATACTTTCTGTATTCGTTTCTTAGTCTATGTCTTAATGTAAAGGCATATAACTTGTATTTTTATACTTTATGTATTCGTTTCTTGGTCTCTATCTTAGGTTTTGTCTATAACTTTTATTTTTTTTATTTTTATACTTTCTGTATTCGTTTCTTAGTCTCTGTCGTAATATTAAGGCATATAACTTGTATTTTATACTTTATGTATTCGTTTATTGGTCTTTATCTTAGGTTTCGTCTATAACTTGTATTTTTTTTTATTTTTATACTTTCTGTATTCGTTTCTTAGTCTCTGTCTTAATATAAAGGCATATAACTTGTATTTCTATACTTTATGTATTCGTTTATTGGTCTCTATCTAAGGTTTCGTCTATAACTTGTATTTTTTTTATTTTTATACTTTCGGTATTCGTTTCTTAGTCTCTGTCGTAATATAAAGGCATATAACTTGTAATTTATACTTTATGTATTCGTTTATTGGTCTTTATCTTAGGTTTCGTCTATAACTTGTATTTTTTTTTTATTTTTATACTTTCTGTATTCGTTTCTTAGTCTCTGTCTTAATATAAAGGCGTATAACTTGTATTTTTTTATACTTTATGTATTCGCTTATTGGTCTCTATCTTAGGATTCGTCTATAACTTGTATTTTTTTATTTTTATACTTTCAGTATTCGTTTCTTAGTCTCTGTCTTAATGTAAATGCATATAACTTGTATTTTTATACTTTATGTATTCGTTTATTGGTCTTTATCTTAGGTTTCGTCTATAACTTGTATTTTTTTATTGTTATACTTTCTGTATTCGTTTCTTAGTCTCTGTCATAATGTAAAGGCATATAACTTGTATTTTTATACTTTATGTATTCGTTTATTGGTTTCTATCTTAGGTTTCGTCTAATACTTGTATTTTTTTTATTTTTATACTTTCTGTATTCGTTTCTTAGTCTCTGTCTTAATATAAAGGCGTATAACTTGTATTTTTTTATACTTTATGTATTCGTTTATTGGTCTCTATCTTAGGTTTCGTCTATAACTTGTATTTTTTTTAATTTTTATACTTTCTGTATTCGTTTCTTAGTCTCTGTCTTAATATAAAGGCATATAACTTGTATTTTTATACTTTATGTATTCGTTTATTGGTCTTTATCTTAGGTTTCGTCTATAACTTGTATTTTTTTTATTTTTATACTTTCTGTATTCGTTTCTTAGTCTCTGCCTTAATATAAAGGCGTATAACTTGTATTTTTTTTATACTTTATGTATTCGTTTATTGGTCTCTATCTTAGGTTTCGTCTATAACTTGTATTTTTTTATTTTTATACTTTCTGTATTCGTTTCTTAGTCTCTGTCTTAATATAAAGGCATATAACTTGTATTTTTATACTTTATGTATTCGTTTATTGGTCTTTATCTTAGGTTTCGTCTATAACTTGTATTTTTTTTTATTTTTATACTTTCTGTATTCGTTTCTTAGTCTCTGTCTTAATATAAAGGCGTATAACTTGTATTTTTTTATACTTTATGTATTTGTTTATTGGTCTCTATCTTAGGTTTCGTCTACAACTTGTATTTTTTTTAATTTTTATACTTTCTGTATTCGTTTCTTAGTCTCTGTCTTAATATAAAGGCATATAACTTGTATTTTTCTACTTTATGTATTCGTTTATTGGTCTTTATCTTAGGTTTCGTCTATAACTTGTATTTTTTTATTTTTATACTTTCTCTATTCGTTTCTTAGTCTCTGTCGTAATATAAAGGCATATAACTTGTATTTTATACTTTATGTATTCGTTTATTGGTCTCTATCTTAGGTTTCATCTATAACTTGTATTTTTTTTTATTTTTATACTTTCTGTATTCGTTTCTTAGTCTCTGTCTTAATAGAAAGGCATATAACTTGTATTTTTATACTTTATGTATTCGTTTATTGGTCTCTATCTTAGGTTTCGTCTATAACTTGTATTTTTTTATTTTTATACTTTCTGTATTCGTTTCTTAGTCTCTGTCTTAATATAAAGGCATATAACTTGTATTTCTATACTTTATGTATTCGTTTATTGGTCTCTATCTAAGGTTTCGTCTATAACTTGTATTTTTTTTATTTTTATACTTTCGGTATTCGTTTCTTAGTCTCTGTCGTAATATAAAGGCATATAACTTGTAATTTATACTTTATGTATTCGTTTATTGGTCTTTATCTTAGGTTTCGTCTATAACTTGTATTTTTTTTTTATTTTTATACTTTCTGTATTCGTTTCTTAGTCTCTGTCTTAATATAAAGGCGTATAACTTGTATTTTTTTATACTTTATGTATTCGCTTATTGGTCTCTATCTTAGGATTCGTCTATAACTTGTATTTTTTTATTTTTATACTTTCAGTATTCGTTTCTTAGTCTCTGTCTTAATGTAAATGCATATAACTTGTATTTTTATACTTTATGTATTCGTTTATTGGTCTTTATCTTAGGTTTCGTCTATAACTTGTATTTTTTTATTGTTATACTTTCTGTATTCGTTTCTTAGTCTCTGTCATAATGTAAAGGCATATAACTTGTATTTTTATACTTTATGTATTCGTTTATTGGTTTCTATCTTAGGTTTCGTCTAATACTTGTATTTTTTTTATTTTTATACTTTCTGTATTCGTTTCTTAGTCTCTGTCTTAATATAAAGGCGTATAACTTGTATTTTTTTATACTTTATGTATTCGTTTATTGGTCTCTATCTTAGGTTTCGTCTATAACTTGTATTTTTTTTAATTTTTATACTTTCTGTATTCGTTTCTTAGTCTCTGTCTTAATATAAAGGCATATAACTTGTATTTTTATACTTTATGTATTCGTTTATTGGTCTTTATCTTAGGTTTCGTCTATAACTTGTATTTTTTTTATTTTTATACTTTCTGTATTCGTTTCTTAGTCTCTGCCTTAATATAAAGGCGTATAACTTGTATTTTTTTTATACTTTATGTATTCGTTTATTGGTCTCTATCTTAGGTTTCGTCTATAACTTGTATTTTTTTATTTTTATACTTTCTGTATTCGTTTCTTAGTCTCTGTCTTAATATAAAGGCATATAACTTGTATTTTTATACTTTATGTATTCGTTTATTGGTCTTTATCTTAGGTTTCGTCTATAACTTGTATTTTTTTTTATTTTTATACTTTCTGTATTCGTTTCTTAGTCTCTGTCTTAATATAAAGGCGTATAACTTGTATTTTTTTATACTTTATGTATTTGTTTATTGGTCTCTATCTTAGGTTTCGTCTACAACTTGTATTTTTTTTAATTTTTATACTTTCTGTATTCGTTTCTTAGTCTCTGTCTTAATATAAAGGCATATAACTTGTATTTTTCTACTTTATGTATTCGTTTATTGGTCTTTATCTTAGGTTTCGTCTATAACTTGTATTTTTTTATTTTTATACTTTCTCTATTCGTTTCTTAGTCTCTGTCGTAATATAAAGGCATATAACTTGTATTTTATACTTTATGTATTCGTTTATTGGTCTCTATCTTAGGTTTCATCTATAACTTGTATTTTTTTTTATTTTTATACTTTCTGTATTCGTTTCTTAGTCTCTGTCTTAATAGAAAGGCATATAACTTGTATTTTTATACTTTATGTATTCGTTTATTGGTCTCTATCTTAGGTTTCGTCTATAACTTGTATTTTTTTATTTTTATACTTTCTGTATTCGTTTCTTAGTCTCTGTCTTAATATAAAGGCGTATAACTTGTATTTTTTTATACTTTATGTATTCGCTTATTGGTCTCTATCTTAGGTTTCGTCTATAACTTGTATTTTTTTATTTTTAAAAATTCTGTATTCGTTTCTTAATCTCTGTCGTAATATAAAGGCATATAACTTGTATTTTATACTTTATGTATTCGTTTATTGGTCTTTATCTTAGGTTTCGTCTATAACTTGTATTTTTTTTTATTTTTATACTTTCTGTATTCGTTTCTTAGTCTCTGTCGTAATATAAAGGCATATAACTTGTTTTTTGATACTTTATGTATTCGTTTATTGTCTCTATCTTAGGTTTCGTCTATAGCTTGTATTTTTTTTTATTTTTATACTTTCTGTATTCGTTTCTTAGTCTCTGTCTTAATGTAAAGGCGTATAACTTGTATTTTTTTATACTTTATGTATTCGCTTATTGGTCTCTATCTTAGGTTTCGTCTATAACTTGTATTTTTTATTTTTATACTTTCTGTATTCGTTTCTTAGTCTCTGTCTTAATGTAAAGGCATATAACTTGTATTCTTGTACTTTATGTATTCGTTTCTTGGTCTCTATCTTAGGTTTCGTCTATAACTTTTATTTTTTTTATTTTTATACTTTCTGTATTCGTTTCTTAGTCTCTGTCGTAATATAAAGGCATATAACTTGTATTTTATACTTTATGTATTCGTTTATTGGTCTTTATCTTAGGTTTCGTCTATAACTTGTATTTTTTTTTTATTTTTATACTTTCTGTATTCGTTTCTTAGTCTCTGTCTTAATGTAAAGGCATATAACTTGTATTTTTACACTTTATGTATTCATTTATTGGTCTCTATCTTAGGTTTCGTCTATAACTTGTATTTTTTTTATTTTTGTACTTTCTGTAGTCGTTTCTTAGTCTCTGTCTTAATATAAGGGCATATAACTTGTATTTTTATACTTTATGAATTGGTTTATTGGTCTCTATCTTAGGTTTCGTCTATAACTTATATTTTTTTATTTTTATACTTTCTGTATTTGTTTCTTAGTCCTCTGTCTTAATATAAAGGCATATAACTTGTATTTTTTATACTTTATGTATTCGCTTATTGGTCTCTATCTTAGGTTTCGTCTATAACTTTTTTTTTTTAGTTTTATACTTTCTGTATTCGTTTCTTACTCTGTGTCTTAATACAAAAGCTTATAACTTGTATTTATTTATACTTTATGTATTCGCTTATTGGTCTCTATTTAGTTTCGTCTATAACTTGTATTTTTTTATTTTTATACTTTCTCTATTCGTTTCATAGTCTCTGTCGTAATATAAAGGCATATAACTTGTTTTTTGATACTTTATGTATTCGTTTATTGGTCTCTATCTTAGGTTTCGTCTATAACTTGTATTTTTTTATTTTTATACTTTCTGTATTCGTTTCTTAGTCTCTGTCTTAATATAAAGGCATATAACTTGTATTTTTATACTTTATGTATTCGTTTATTGGTCTCTATCTTAGGTTTCGTCTATAGCTTGTATTTTTTTATTTTTATACTTTCTGTATTCGTTTCTTAGTCTCTGTCTTAATATAAAGGCGTATAACTTGTATTTTTTTATACTTTATGTATTCGCTTATTGGTCTCTATCTTAGGTTTCGTCTATAACTTGTATTTTTTTATTTTTAAAATTCTGAATTCGTTTCTTAATCTCTGTCGTAATATAAAGGCATATAACTTGTATTTTATAATTTATGTATTCGTTTATTGGTCTTTATCTAGGTTTCGTCTATAACTTGTATTTTTTTTTATTTTTATACTTTCTGTATTCGTTTCTTAGTCTCTGTCTTAATATAAAGGCGTATAACTTGTATTTTTTTATTTTTATACTTTCTGTATTCGTTTCTTAGTCTCTGTCTTAATGTAAAGGCATATAACTTGTATTTTTATACTTTATGTATTCGTTTCTTGGTCTCTATCTTAGGTTTTGTCTATAACTTTTATTTTTTTTATTTTTATACTTTCTGTATTCGTTTCTTAGTCTCTGTCGTAATATTAAGGCATATAACTTGTATTTTATACTTTATGTATTCGTTTATTGGTCTTTATCTTAGGTTTCGTCTATAACTTGTATTTTTTTTTATTTTTATACTTTCTGTATTCGTTTCTTAGTCTCTGTCTTAATGTAAAGGCATATAACTTGTATTTTTATACTTTATGTATTCATTTATTGGTTTCTATCTTAGGTTTCGTCTATAACTTGTATTTTTTTATTTTTGTACTTTCTGTAGTCGTTTCTTAGTCTCTGTCTTAATATAAGGGCATATAACTTGTATTTTTATACTTTATGTATTCGTTTATTGGTCTCTATCTTAGGTGTCGTCTATAACTTGTATTTTTTTGTTTTTATACTTTCTGTATTCGTTTCTTAGTCTCTGTCTTAATATAAAGGCATATAACTTGTATTTCTATACTTTATGTATTCGTTTATTGGTCTCTATCTAAGGTTTCGTCTATAACTTGTATTTTTTTTATTTTTATACTTTCTGTATTCGTTTCTTAGTCTCTGTCGTAATATAAAGGCATATAACTTGTAATTTATACTTTATGTATTCGTTTATTGGTCTTTATCTTAGGTTTCGTCTATAACTTGTATTTTTTTTTATTTTTATACTTTCTGTATTCGTTTCTTAGTCTCTGTCGTAATATAAAGGCATATAACTTGTTTTTTGATACTTTATGTATTCGTTTATTGGTCTCTATCTTAGGTTTCGTCTATAGCTTGTATTTTTTTTATTTTTATACTTTCTGTATTCGTTTCTTAGTCTCTGTCTTAATGTAAAGGCGTATAACTTGTATTTTTTTATACTTTATGTATTCGCTTATTGGTCTCTATCTTAGGTTTCGTCTATAACTTGTATTTTTTATTTTATACTTTCTGTATTCGTTTCTTAGTCTCTGTCTTAATGTAAAGGCATATAACTTGTATTCTTGTACTTTATGTATTCGTTTCTTGGTCTCTATCTTAGGTTTCGTCTATAACTTTTATTTTTTTTATTTTTATACTTTCTGTATTCGTTTCTTAGTCTCTGTCGTAATATAAAGGCATATAACTTGTATTTTATACTTTATGTATTCGTTTATTGGTCTTTATCTTAGGTTTCGTCTATAACTTGTATTTTTTTTTATTTTTATACTTTCTGTATTCGTTTCTTAGTCTCTGTCTTAATGTAAAGGCATATAACTTGTATTTTTACACTTTATGTATTCATTTATTGGTCTCTATCTTAGGTTTCGTCTATAACTTGTATTTTTTTTATTTTTGTACTTTCTGTAGTCGTTTCTTAGTCTCTGTCTTAATATAAGGGCATATAACTTGTATTTTATACTTTATGAATTGGTTTATTGGTCTCTATCTTAGGTTTCGTCTATAACTTATATTTTTTTATTTTTATACTTTCTGTATTTGTTTCTTAGTCTCTGTCTTAATATAAAGGCATATAACTTGTATTTTTTTATACTTTATGTATTCGCTTATTGGTCTCTATCTTAGGTTTCGTCTATAACTTTTTTTTTTAGTTTTATACTTTCTGTATTCGTTTCTTACTCTCTGTCTTAATACAAAGGCTTATAACTTGTATTTTTTTATACTTTATGTATTCGCTTATTGGTCTCTATTTTAGGTTCGTCTATAACTTGTATTTTTTTATTTTTATACTTCTCTATTCGTTTCTTAGTCTCTGTCGTAATATAAAGGCATATACTTGTTTTTTGATACTTTATGTATTCGTTTATTGTCTCTATCTTAGGTTTCGTCTATAACTTGTATTTTTTTTATTTTTATACTTTCTGTATTCGTTTCTTAGTCTCTGTCTTAATATAAAGGCATATAACTTGTATTTTTATACTTTATGTATTCGTTTATTGGTCTCTATCTTAGGTTTCGTCTATAGCTTGTATTTTTTTATTTTTATACTTTCTGTATTCGTTTCTTAGTCTCTGTCTTAATATAAAGGCGTATAACTTGTATTTTTTTATACTTTATGTATTCGCTTATTGGTCTCTATCTTAGGTTTCGTCTATAACTTGTATTTTTTTATTTTTAAAAATTCTGTATTCGGTCTTAATCTCTGTCGTAATATAAAGGCATATAACTTGTATTTTATACTTTATGTATTCGTTTATTGGTCTTTATCTTAGGTTTCGTCTATAACTTGTATTTTTTTTATTTTTATACTTTCTGTATTCGTTTCTTAGTCTCTGTCTTAATATAAAGGCGTATAACTTGTATTTTTTTATTTTTATACTTTCTGTATTCGTTTCTTAGTCTCTGTCTTAATGTAAAGGCATATAACTTGTAATTTTATACTTTATGTATTCGTTTCTTGGTCTCTATCTTAGGTTTTGTCTATAACTTTTATTTTTTTTATTTTTATACTTTCTGTATTCGTTTCTTAGTCTCTGTCGTAATATTAAGGCATATAACTTGTATTTTATACTTTATGTATTCGTTTATTGGTCTTTATCTTAGGTTTCGTCTATAACTTGTATTTTTTTTTATTTTTATACTTTCTGTATTCGTTTCTTAGTCTCTGTCTTAATGTAGAGGCATATACTTGTATTTTTATACTTTATGTATTCATTATTGGTTTCTATCTTAGGTTTCGTCTATAACTTGTATTTTTTTTATTTTTGTACTTTCTGTAGTCGTTTCTTAGTCTCTGTCTTAATACAAGGGCATATAACTTGTATTTTTATACTTTATGTATTCGTTTATTGGTCTCTATCTCGTTTATTGGTCTCTATCTTAGGTTTCGTCTATAACTTGTATTTTTTTTGTTTTTATACTTTCTGTATTCGTTTCTTAGTCTCTGTCTTAATATAAAGGCATATAACTTGTATTTCTATACTTTATGTATTCGTTTATTGGTCTCTATCTAAGGTTTCGTCTATAACTTGTATTTTTTTTTATTTTTATACTTTCTGTATTCGTTTCTTAGTCTCTGTCGTAATATAAAGGCATATAACTTGTAATTTATACTTTATGTATTCGTTTATTGGTCTTTATCTTAGGTTTCGTCTATAACTTGTATTTTTTTTTTATTTTTATACTTTCTGTATTCGTTTCTTAGTCTCTGTCTTAATATAAAGGCGTATAACTTGTATTTTTTTATACTTTATGTATTCGCTTATTGGTCTCTATCTTAGGATTCGTCTATAACTTGTATTTTTTTATTTTTATACTTTCAGTATTCGTTTCTTAGTCTCTGTCTTAATGTAAATGCATATAACTTGTATTTTTATACTTTATGTATTCGTTTATTGGTCTTTATCTTAGGTTTCGTCTATAACTTGTATTTTTTTATTGTTATACTTTCTGTATTCGTTTCTTAGTCTCTGTCATAATGTAAAGGCATATAACTTGTATTTTTATACTTTATGTATTCGTTTATTGTATTTTTTTTATTTTTATACTTTCTGTATTCGTTTCTTAGTCTCTGTCTTAATATAAAGGCGTATAACTTGTATTTTTTTATACTTTATGTATTCGTTTATTGGTCTCTATCTTAGGTTTCGTCTATAACTTGTATTTTTTTTAATTTTTATACTTTCTGTATTCGTTTCTTAGTCTCTGTCTTAATATAAAGGCATATAACTTGTATTTTTATACTTTATGTATTCGTTTATTGGTCTTTATCTTAGGTTTCGTCTATAACTTGTATTTTTTTATTTTTATACTTTCAGTATTCGTTTCTTAGTCTCTGTCTTAATGTAAATGCATATAACTTGTATTTTTATACTTTATGTATTCGTTTATTGGTCTCTATTTTAGGTTTCGTCTAATACTTGTATTTTTTTTATTTTTATACTTTCTGTATTCGTTTCTTAGTCTCTGTCTTAATATAAAGGCGTATAACTTGTATTTTTTTATACTTTATGTATTCGTTTATTGGTCTCTATCTTAGGTTTCGTCTATAACTTGTATTTTTTTTAATTTTTATACTTTCTGTATTCGTTTCTTAGTCTCTGTCTTAATGTAAAGGCATATTACTTGTATTTTTATACTTTATGTATTCATTTATTGGTCTCTATCTTAGGTTTCGTCTATAACTTGTATTTTTTTTATTTTTGTACTTTCTGTAGTCGTTTCTTAGTCTCTGTCTTAATATAAGGGCATATAACTTGTATTTTTATACTTTATGTATTCGTTTATTGGTCTCTATCTTAGGTTTCGTCTATAACTTGTATTTTTTTTGTTTTTATACTTTCTGTATTCGTTTCTTAGTCTCTGTCTTAATATAAAGGCATATAACTTGTATTTCTATACTTTATGTATTCGTTTCTTGGTCTCTATCTTAGGTTTTGTCTATAACTTTTATTTTTTTTATTTTTATACTTTCTGTATTCGTTTCTTAGTCTCTGTCGTAATATTAAGGCATATAACTTGTATTTTATACTTTATGTATTCGTTTATTGGTCTTTATCTTAGGTTTCGTCTATAACTTGTATTTTTTTTTATTTTTATACTTTCTGTATTCGTTTCTTAGTCTCTGTCTTAATGTAAAGGCATATAACTTGTATTTTTATACTTTATGTATTCATTTATTGGTTTCTATCTTAGGTTTCGTCTATAACTTGTATTTTTTTTATTTTTGTACTTTCTGTAGTCGTTTCTTAGTCTCTGTCTTAATATAAGGGCATATAACTTGTATTTTTATACTTTATGTATTCGTTTATTGGTCTCTATTTTAGGTTTCGTCTATAACTTGTATTTTTATACTTTCTGTATTCGTTTCTTAGTCTCTGTCTTAATATAAAGGCATATAATTTGTATTTCTATACTTTATGTATTCGTTTATTGGTCTCTATCTAAGGTTTCGTCTATAACTTGTATTTTTTTTTATTTTTATACTTTCTGTATTCGTTTCTTAGTCTCTGTCGTAATATAAAGGCATATAACTTGTAATTTATACTTTATGTATTCGTTTATTGGTCTTTATCTTAGGTTTCGTCTATAACTTGTATTTTTTTTTATTTTTATACTTTCTGTATTCGTTTCTTAGTCTCTGTCGTAATATAATGGCATATAACTTGTTTTTTGATACTTTATGTAATTGTTTATTGGTCTCTATCTTAGGTTTCGTCTATAGCTTGTATTTTTTTTATTTTTATACTTTCTGTATTCGTTTCTTAGTCTCTGTCTTAATGTAAAGGCGTATAACTTGTATTTTTTTATACTTTATGTATTCGCTTATTGGTCTCTATCTTAGGTTTCGTCTATAACTTGTATTTTTTTATTTTTATACTTTTTGTATTCGTTTCTTAGTCTCTGTCTTAATGTAAAGGCATATAACTTGTATTCTTGTACTTTATGTATTCGTTTCTTGGTCTCTATCTTAGGTTTCGTCTATAACTTTTATTTTTTTTATTTTTATACTTTCTGTATTCGTTTCTTAGTCTCTGTCGTAATATAAAGGCATATAACTTGTATTTTATACTTTATGTATTCGTTTATTGGTCTTTATCTTAGGTTTCGTCTATAACTTGTATTTTTTTTTTATTTTTATACTTTCTGTATTCGTTTCTTAGTCTCTGTCTTAATGTAAAGGCATATAACTTGTATTTTTACACTTTATGTATTCATTTATTGGTCTCTATCTTAGGTTTCGTCTATAACTTGTATTTTTTTTATTTTTGTACTTTCTGTAGTCGTTTCTTAGTCTCTGTCTTAATATAAGGGCATATAACTTGTATTTTTATACTTTATGTATTCGTTTATTGGTCTTTATCTTAGGTTTCGTCTATAACTTGTATTTTTTTATTTTTATACTTTCAGTATTCGTTTCTTAGTCTCTGTCTTAATGTAAATGCATATAACTTGTATTTTTATACTTTATGTATTCGTTTATTGGTCTCTATTTTAGGTTTCGTCTAATACTTGTATTTTTTTTATTTTTATACTTTCTGTATTCGTTTCTTAGTCTCTGTCTTAATATAAAGGCGTATAACTTGTATTTTTTTATACTTTATGTATTCGTTTATTGGGCTCTATCTTAGGTTTCGTCTATAACTTGTATTTTTTTTAATTTTTATACTTTCTGTATTCGTTTCTTAGTCTCTGTCTTAATGTAAAGGCATATTACTTGTATTTTTATACTTTATGTATTCATTTATTGGTCTCTATCTTAGGTTTCGTCTATAACTTGTATTTTTTTTATTTTTGTACTTTCTGTAGTCGTTTCTTAGTCTCTGTCTTAATATAAGGGCATATAACTTGTATTTTTATACTTTATGTATTCGTTTATTGGTCTCTATCTTAGGTTTCGTCTATAACTTGTATTTTTTTTGTTTTTATACTTTCTGTATTCGTTTCTTAGTCTCTGTCTTAATATAAAGGCATATAACTTGTATTTCTATACTTTATGTATTCGTTTCTTGGTCTCTATCTTAGGTTTTGTCTATAACTTTTATTTTTTTTATTTTTATACTTTCTGTATTCGTTTCTTAGTCTCTGTCGTAATATTAAGGCATATAACTTGTATTTTATACTTTATGTATTCGTTTATTGGTCTTTATCTTAGGTTTCGTCTATAACTTGTATTTTTTTTTATTTTTATACTTTCTGTATTCGTTTCTTAGTCTCTGTCTTAATGTAAAGGCATATAACTTGTATTTTTATACTTTATGTATTCATTTATTGGTTTCTATCTTAGGTTTCGTCTATAACTTGTATTTTTTTTATTTTTGTACTTTCTGTAGTCGTTTCTTAGTCTCTGTCTTAATATAAGGGCATATAACTTGTATTTTTATACTTTATGTATTCGTTTATTGGTCTCTATTTTAGGTTTCGTCTATAACTTGTATTTTTATACTTTCTGTATTCGTTTCTTAGTCTCTGTCTTAATATAAAGGCATATAATTTGTATTTCTATACTTTATGTATTCGTTTATTGGTCTCTATCTAAGGTTTCGTCTATAACTTGTATTTTTTTTTATTTTTATACTTTCTGTATTCGTTTCTTAGTCTCTGTCGTAATATAAAGGCATATAACTTGTAATTTATACTTTATGTATTCGTTTATTGGTCTTTATCTTAGGTTTCGTCTATAACTTGTATTTTTTTTTATTTTTATACTTTCTGTATTCGTTTCTTAGTCTCTGTCGTAATATAATGGCATATAACTTGTTTTTTGATACTTTATGTAATTGTTTATTGGTCTCTATCTTAGGTTTCGTCTATAGCTTGTATTTTTTTTATTTTTATACTTTCTGTATTCGTTTCTTAGTCTCTGTCTTAATGTAAAGGCGTATAACTTGTATTTTTTTATACTTTATGTATTCGCTTATTGGTCTCTATCTTAGGTTTCGTCTATAACTTGTATTTTTTTATTTTTATACTTTTTGTATTCGTTTCTTAGTCTCTGTCTTAATGTAAAGGCATATAACTTGTATTCTTGTACTTTATGTATTCGTTTCTTGGTCTCTATCTTAGGTTTCGTCTATAACTTTTATTTTTTTTATTTTTATACTTTCTGTATTCGTTTCTTAGTCTCTGTCGTAATATAAAGGCATATAACTTGTATTTTATACTTTATGTATTCGTTTATTGGTCTTTATCTTAGGTTTCGTCTATAGCTTGTATTTTTTTTTTATTTTTATACTTTCTGTATTCGTTTCTTAGTCTCTGTCTTAATGTAAAGGCATATAACTTGTATTTTTACACTTTATGTATTCATTTATTGGTCTCTATCTTAGGTTTCGTCTATAACTTGTATTTTTTTTTATTTTTGTACTTTCTGTAGTCGTTTCTTAGTCTCTGTCTTAATATAAGGGCATATAACTTGTATTTTTATACTTTATGAATTGGTTTATTGGTCTCTATCTTAGGTTTCGTCTATAACTTATATTTTTTTATTTTTATACTTTCTGTATTTGTTTCTTAGTCTCTGTCTTAATATAAAGGCATATAACTTGTATTTTTTTATACTTTATGTATTCGCTTATTGGTCTCTATCTTAGGTTTCGTCTATAACTTTTTTTTTTAGTTTTATACTTTCTGTATTCGTTTCTTACTCTCTGTCTTAATACAAAGGCTTATAACTTGTATTTTTTTATACTTTATGTATTCGCTTATTGGTCTCTATTTTAGGTTTCGTCTATAACTTGTATTTTTTTATTTTTATACTTTCTCTATTCGTTTCTTAGTCTCTGTCGTAATATAAAGGCATATAACTTGTTTTTTGATACTTTATGTATTCGTTTATTGGTCTCTATCTTAGGTTTCGTCTATAACTTGTATTTTTTTTATTTTTATACTTTCTGTATTCGTTTCTTAGTCTCTGTCTTAATATAAAGGCATATAACTTGTATTTTTATACTTTATGTCTTCGTTTATTGGTCTCTATCTTAGGTTTCGTCTATAGCTTGTATTTTTTTATTTTTATACTTTCTGTATTCGTTTCTTAGTCTCTGTCTTAATATAAAGGCGTATAACTTGTATTTTTTTATACTTTATGTATTCGCTTACTGGTCTCTATCTTAGGTTTCGTCTATAACTTGTATTTTTTTATTTTTAAAAATTCTGTATTCGTTTCTTAATCTCTGTCGTAATATAAAGGCATATAACTTGTATTTTATACTTTATGTATTCGTTTATTGGTCTTTATCTTAGGTTTCGTCTATAACTTGTATTTTTTTTTATTTTTATACTTTCTGTATTCGTTTCTTAGTCTCTGTCTTAATATAAAGGCGTATAACTTGTATTTTTTTATTTTTATACTTTCTGTATTCGTTTCTTAGTCTCTGTCTTAATGTAAAGGCATATAACTTGTAATTTTATACTTTATGTATTCTTTTCTTGGTCTCTATCTTAGGTTTTGTCTATAACTTTTATTTTTTTTATTTTTATACTTTCTGTATTCGTTTCTTAGTCTCTGTCGTAATATTAAGGCATATAACTTTTTTTTTATACTTTATGTATTCGTTTATTGGTCTTTATCTTAGGTTTCGTCTATAACTTGTATTTTTTTTTATTTTTATACTTTCTGTATTCGTTTCTTAGTCTCTGTCTTAATGTAAAAGCATATAACTTGTATTTTTATACTTTATGTATTCATTTATTGGTTTCTATCTTAGGTTTCGTCTATAACTTGTATTTTTTTTATTTTTGTACTTTCTGTAGTCGTTTCTTAGTCTCTGTCTTAATATAAGGGCATATAACTTGTATTTTTATACTTTATGTATTCGTTTATTGGTCTCTATCTTAGGTTTCGTCTATAACTTGTATTTTTTTTGTTTTTATACTTTCTGTATTCGTTTCTTAGTCTCTGTCTTAATATAAAGGCATATAACTTGTATTTCTATACTTTATGTATTCGTTTATTGGTCTCTATCTAAGGTTTCGTCTATAACTTGTATTTTTTTTTATTTTTATACTTTCTGTATTCGTTTCTTAGTCTCTGTCGTAATATAAAGGCATATAACTTGTAATTTATACTTTATGTATTCGTTTATTGGTCTTTATCTTAGGTTTCGTCTATAACTTGTATTTTTTTTTTATTTTTATACTTTCTGTATTCGTTTCTTAGTCTCTGTCTTAATATAAAGGCGTATAACTTGTATTTTTTTATACTTTATGTATTCGCTTATTGGTCTCTATCTTAGGATTCGTCTATAACTTGTATTTTTTTATTTTTATACTTTCAGTATTCGTTTCTTAGTTTCTGTCTTAATGTAAATGCATATAACTTGTATTTTTATACTTTATGTATTCGTTTATTGGTCTTTATCTTAGGTTTCGTCTATAACTTGTATTTTTTTATTGTTATACTTTCTGTATTCGTTTCTTAGTCTCTGTCATAATGTAAAGGCATATAACTTGTATTTTTATACTTTATGTATTCGTTTATTGGTCTCTATCTTAGGTTTCGTCTAATACTTGTATTTTTTTTATTTTTATACTTTCTGTATTCGTTTCTTAGTCTCTGTCTTAATATAAAGGCGTATAACTTGTATTTTTTTATACTTTATGTATTCGTTTATTGGTCTCTATCTTAGGTTTCGTCTATAACTTGTATTTTTTTTAATTTTTATACTTTCTGTATTCGTTTCTTAGTCTCTGTCTTAATATAAAGGCATATAACTTGTATTTTTATACTTTATGTATTCGTTTATTGGTCTTTATCTTAGGTTTCGTCTATAACTTGTATTTTTTTATTTTTATACTTTCAGTATTCGTTTCTTAGTCTCTGTCTTAATGTAAATGCATATAACTTGTATTTTTATACTTTATGTATTCGTTTATTGGTCTCTATCTTAGGTTTCGTCTAATACTTGTATTTTTTTTATTTTTATACTTTCTGTATTCGTTTCTTAGTCTCTGTCTTAATATAAAGGCGTATAACTTGTATTTTTTTATACTTTATGTATTCGTTTATTGGTCTCTATCTTAGGTTTCGTCTATAACTTGTATTTTTTTTAATTTTTATACTTTCTGTATTCGTTTCTTAGTCTCTGTCTTAATGTAAAGGCATATTACTTGTATTTTTATACTTTATGTATTCATTTATTGGTCTCTATCTTAGGTTTCGTCTATAACTTGTATTTTTTTTATTTTTGTACTTTCTGTAGTCGTTTCTTAGTCTCTGTCTTAATATAAGGGCATATAACTTGTATTTTTATACTTTATGTATTCGTTTATTGGTCTCTATCTTAGGTTTCGTCTATAACTTGTATTTTTTTTGTTTTTATACTTTCTGTATTCGTTTCTTAGTCTCTGTCTTAATATAAAGGCATATAACTTGTATTTCTATACTTTATGTATTCGTTTATTGGTCTCTATCTAAGGTTTCGTCTATAACTTGTATTTTTTTTTATTTTATACTTTCTGTATTTGTTTCTTAGTCTCTGTCGTAATATAAAGGCATATAACTTGTAATTTATACTTTATGTATTCGTTTATTGGTCTTTATCTTAGGTTTCGTCTATAACTTGTATTTTTTTTTTATTTTTATACTTTCTGTATTCGTTTCTTAGTCTCTGTCTTAATATAAAGGCGTATAACTTGTATTTTTTTATACTTTATGTATTCGCTTATTGGTCTCTATCTTAGGATTCGTCTATAACTTGTATTTTTTTATTTTTATACTTTCAGTATTCGTTTCTTAGTCTCTGTCTTAATGTAAATGCATATAACTTGTATTTTTATACTTTATGTATTCGTTTATTAGAATTTATCTTAGGTTTCGTCTATAACTTGTATTTTTTTATTGTTATACTTTCTGTATTCGTTTCTTAGTCTCTGTCATAATGTAAAGGCATATAACTTGTATTTTTATACTTTATGTATTCGTTTATTGGTCTCTATCTTAGGTTTCGTCTAATACTTGTATTTAATTTATTTTTATACTTTCTGTATTCGTTTCTTAGTCTCTGTCTTAATATAAAGGCGTATAACTTGTATTTTTTTATACTTTATGTATTCGTTTATTGGTCTCTATCTTAGGTTTCGTCTATAACTTGTATTTTTTTTAATTTTATACTTTCTGTATTCGTTTCTTAGTCTCTGTCTTAATATAAAGGCATATAACTTGTATTTTTATACTTTATGTATTCGTTTATTGGTCTTTATCTTAGGTTTCGTCTATAACTTGTATTTTTTTATTTTTATACTTTCAGTATTCGTTTCTTAGTCTCTGTCTTAATGTAAATGCATATAACTTGTATTTTTATACTTTATGTATTCGTTTATTGGTCTCTATCTTAGGTTTCGTCTATAACTTGTATTTTTTTTATTTTTATACTTTCTGTATTCGTTTCTTAGTCTCTGTCTTAATATAAAGGCGTAAAACATGTATTTTTTTATACTTTATGTATTCCCTTATTGGTCTCTATCATAGGTTTCGTCTATAACTTGTATTTTTTTATTTTTATACTTTCTGAATTCGTTTCTTAGTCTCTGTCTTAATATAGAGGCATATAACTTGTATTTTTATACTTTATGTATTCGTTTATTGGTCTTTATCTTAGGTTTCGTCTATAACTTGTATTTTTTTATTTTTATACTTTCTGTATTCGTTTCTTAGTCTCTGTCTTAATATAAAGGCATATAACTTGTATTTTTATACTTTATGTATTCGTTTATTGGTCTCTATCTTAGGTTTCGTCTATAACTTGTATTTTTTATTTTATACTTTCTGTATTCGTTTCTTAATCTCTGTCGTAATATAAGGCATATAACTTGTATTTTATACTTTATGTATTCGTTTATTGGTCTTTATCTTAGGTTTCGTCTATAACTTGTATTTTTTTACTTTCATACTTTCTGTATTCGTTTCTTAGTCTCTGTCGTAATATAAAGGCATATAACTTGTATTTTATACTTTATGTATTCGTTGATTGGTCTCTATCTTAGGTTTCGTCTATAACTTGTATTTTTTTATTTTTATACTTTCTGTATTCGTTTCTTAGTCTCTGTCTTAATATAAAGGCATATAACTTGTATTTTTATACTTTATGTATTCGTTTATTGGTCTCTATCTTAGGTTTCGTCTATAACTTGTATTTTTTTATTTTATACTTTCTGTATTCGTTTCTTAATCTCTGTCGTAATATAAAGGCATATAACTTGTATTCTATACTTTATGTATTCGTTTATTGGTCTTTATCTTAGGTTTCGTCTATAACTTGTATTTTTTTATTTTTATACTTTCTGTATTCGTTTCCTAGTCTCTGTCTTAATATAAAGGCATATAACATGTATTTTTATACTTTATGTATTCGTTTATTGGTCTCTATCTTAGGTTTCGTCTATAACTTGTATTTTTTTATTTTTATACTTTCTGTATTCGTTTCTTAGTCTCTGTCTTAATATAAAGGCATATAACTTGTATTTTTATACTTTATGTATTCGCTTATTGGTCTTTATCTTAGGTTTCGTCTATAACTTGTATTTTTTTATTTTTATACTTTCTGTATTCGTTTCTTAGTCTCTGTCTTAATATAAAGGCATATAACTTGTATTTTTATACTTTATGTATTCGCTTATTGGTCTTTATCTTAGGTTTCGTCTATAACTTGTATTTTTTTATTTTTATACTTTCTGTATTTGTTTCTTAGTCTCTGTCTTAATGTAAAGGCATATAACTTGTATTTTTATACTTTATGTATTCGTTTATTGGTCTCTATCTTAGGTTTCGTCTAATACTTGTATTTTTTTAATTTTTATATTTTCTGTATTCGTTTCTTAGTCTCTGTCTTAATATAAAGGCGTATAACTTGTATTTTTTTATACTTTATGTATTCGCTTATTGGTCTCTATTTTAGGTTTCGTCTATAACTTGTATTTTTTATTTTTATAGTTTCTGTATTCGTTTCTTAGTCTCTGTCGTAATATAAAGGCATATAACTTGTATTTTATACTTTATGTATTCGTTTATTGGTCTCTATCTTAGGTTTCGTCTATAAATTGTATTTTTTTATTTTTATACTTTCTGTATTCGTTTCCTAGTCTCTGTCTTAATATAAAGGCATATAACATGTATTTTTATACTTTATGTATTCGTTTATTGGTCTCTATCTTAGGTTTCGTCTATAACTTGTATTTTTTTATTTTTATACTTTCTGTATTCGTTTCTTAATCTCTGTCGTAATATAAAGACATATAACTTGTATTTTATACTTTATGTATTTGTTTATTGGTCTTTATCTTAGGTTTCGTCTATAACTTGTATTTTTTTTTATTTTTATACTTTCTGTATTCGTTTCTAAGTCTCTGTCTTAATATAAAGGCGTATAACTTGTATTTTTTTATACTTGATGTATTCGCTTTTTGGTCTTTATTTTAGGTTTCGTCTATAACTTGTATTTTTTTATTTTTATACTTTCTCTATTCGTTTCTTAGTCTCTGTCGTAACATAAAGGCATATAACTTGTTTTTTGATACTTTATGTATTCGTTTATTGGTCTCTATCTTGGGTTTCGTCTATAACTTGAATTTTTTTTATTTTTATACTTTCTGTATTCGTTTCTTAGTCTCTGTCTTAATATAAAGGCATATAACTTGTATTTTATACTTTATGTATTCGCTTATTGGTTTCTATCATAGGTTTCGTCTATAACTTGTATTTTTTTATTTTTATACTTTCTGAATTCGTTTCTTAGTCTCTGTCTTAATATAAAGGCATATAACTTGTATTTTTTTATACTTTATGTATTCGTTTATTGGTCTCTATCTTAGGTTTCGTCTATAACTTCTATTTTTTTTATTTTTATACTTTCTGTATTCGTTTCTTAGTCTCTGTCTTAATATAAAGGCATATAACTTGTATTTTTATACTTTATGTATTCATTTATTGGTCTTTATCTTAGGTTTCATCTATACCTTGTATTTTTTTTTATTTTTAAACTTTCTGTATTCGTTTCTTAGTCTTTGTCTTAATATAAAGGCATATAACTTGTATTTTTATACTTTATGTATTCGTTTATTGGTCTTTATCTTAGGTTTCGTCTATAACTTGTATTTTTTTATTTTTATACTTTCTGTATTCGTTTTTTAGTCTCTGTCTTAATATAAAGGCATATAATTTGTATTTTTATACTTTATGTATTCGTTTATTGGTCTCTATCTTAGGTTTCGTCTATAACTTGTATTTTTTTATTTTTATACTTTCTGTATTCGTTTCTTAATCTATGTCGTAATATAAAGGCACATAACTTGTATTTTATACTTTATGTATTCGTTTATTGGTCTTTATCTTAGGTTTCATCTATACCTTGTATTTTTTTTTATTTTTAAACTTTCTGTATTCGTTTCTTAGTCTTTGTCTTAATATAAAGGCATATAACTTGTATTTTTATACTTTATGTATTCGTTTATTGGTCTTTATCTTAGGTTTCGTCTATAACTTGTATTTTTTTATTTTTATACTTTCTGTATTCGTTTTTTAGTCTCTGTCTTAATATAAAGGCATATAATTTGTATTTTTATACTTTATTTATTCGTTTATTGGTCTCTATCTTAGGTTTCGTCTATAACTTCTATTTTTTTTATTTTTATACTTTCTGTATTCGTTTCTTAGTCTCTGTCTTAATATAAAGGCATATAACTTGTATTTTTATACTTTATGTATTCATTTATTGGTCTTTATCTTAGGTTTCATCTATACCTTGTATTTTTTTTTATTTTTAAACTTTCTGTATTCGTTTCTTAGTCTTTGTCTTAATATAAAGGCATATAACTTGTATTTTTATACTTTATGTATTCGTTTATTGGTCTTTATCTTAGGTTTCGTCTATAACTTGTATTTTTTTATTTTTATACTTTCTGTATTCGTTTCTTAATCTCTGTCGTAATATAAAGGCACATAACTTGTATTTTATACTTTATGTATTCGTTTATTGGTCTTTATCTTAGGTTTCGTCTATAACTTGTATATTTTTTTTTACTTTTATACTTTCTGTATTTGTTTCTTAGTCTCTGTCTTAATGTAAAGGCATATAACTTGTATTTTTATACTTTATGTATTCGTTTATTGGTCTCTATCTTAGGTTTCGTCTAATACTTGTATTTTTTTTATTTTTATATTTTCTGTATTCGTTTCTTAGTCTCTGTCTTAATATAAAGGCGTATCACTTGTATTTTTTTATACTTTATGTATTCGCTTATTGGTCTCTATTTTAGGTTTCGTCTATAACTTGTATTTTTTTATTTTTATAGTTTCTGTATTCGTTTCTTAGTCTCTGTCGTAATATAAAGGCATATAACTTGTATTTTATACTTTATGTATTCGTTTATTGGTCTCTATCTTAGGTTTCGTCTATAACTTGTATTTTTTTATTTTTATACTTTCTGTATTCGTTTCCTAGTCTCTGTCTTAATATAAAGGCATATAACATGTATTTTTATACTTTATGTATTCGTTTATTGGTCTCTATCTTAGGTTTCGTCTATAACTTGTATTTTTTTATTTTTATACTTTCTGTATTCGTTTCTTAGTCTCTGTCTTAATATAAGGGCATATAACTTGTATTTTTATACTTTATGTATTCGTTTATTGGTCTCTATCTTAGGTTTCGTCTATAACTTATATTTTTTTATTTTTATACTTTCTGTATTCGTTTCTTAGTCTCTGTCTTAATATAAAGGCATATAACTTGTATTTTTTTATACTTTATGTATTCGCTTATTGGTCTCTATCTTAGGTTTCGTCTATAACTTATTTTTTTTTAGTTTTATACTTTCTGTATTCGTTTCTTACTCTCTGTCTTAATACAAAGGCTTATAACTTGTATTTTTTTATACTTGATGTATTCGCTTTTTGGTCTTTATTTTAGGTTTCGTCTATAACTTGTATTTTTTTATTTTTATACTTTCTCTATTCGTTTCTTAGTCTCTGTCGTAACATAAAGGCATATAACTTGTTTTTTGATACTTTATGTATTCGTTTATTGGTCTCTATCTTGGGTTTCGTCTATAACTTGAATTTTTTTTATTTTTATACTTTCTGTATTCGTTTCTTAGTCTCTGTCTTAATATAAAGGCATATAACTTGTATTTTTATACTTTATGTATTCGCTTATTGGTTTCTATCATAGGTTTCGTCTATAACTTGTATTTTTTTATTTTTATACTTTCTGAATTCGTTTCTTAGTCTCTGTCTTAATATAAAGGCATATAACTTGTATTTTTTTATACTTTATGTATTCGTTTATTGGTCTCTATCTTAGGTTTCGTCTATAACTTCTATTTTTTTTATTTTTATACTTTCTGTATTCGTTTCTTAGTCTCTGTCTTAATATAAAGGCATATAACTTGTATTTTTATACTTTATGTATTCATTTATTGGTCTTTATCTTAGGTTTCATCTATACCTTGTATTTTTTTTTATTTTTAAACTTTCTGTATTCGTTTCTTAGTCTTTGTCTTAATATAAAGGCATATAACTTGTATTTTTATACTTTATGTATTCGTTTATTGGTCTTTATCTTAGGTTTCGTCTATAACTTGTATTTTTTTATTTTTATACTTTCTGTATTCGTTTCTTAATCTCTGTCGTAATATAAAGGCACATAACTTGTATTTTATACTTTATGTATTCGTTTATTGGTCTTTATCTTAGGTTTCGTCTATAACTTGTATATTTTTTTTTACTTTTATACTTTCTGTATTCGTTTCTTAGTCTCTGTCGTAATATAAAGGCATATAACTTGTATTTTATACTTTATGTATTCGTTTATTGGTCTCTATCTTAGGTTTCGTCTATAACTTGTATTTTTTTATTTTTATACTTTCTGTATTCGTTTCTTAGTCTCTGTCTTAATATAAAGGCATATAACTTGTATTTTTATACTTTATGTATTCGTTTATTGGTCTCTATCTTAGGTTTCGTCTATAACTTGTATTTTTTTATTTTTATACTTTCTGTATTCGTTTCTTAATCTCTGTCGTAATATAAAGGCATATAACTTGTATTCTATACTTTATGTATTCGTTTATTGGTCTTTATCTTAGGTTTCGTCTATAACTTGTATTTTTTTTATTTTTATACTTTCTGTATTCGTTTCTTAGTCTCTGTCCTAATATAAAGGCGTATAACATGTATTTTTTTATACTTTATGTATTCGCTTATTGGTCTTTATCTTAGGTTTCGTCTATAACTTATATTTTTTTATTTTTATACTTTCTGTATTCGTTGCTTAGTCTCTGTCTTAATATAAAGGCATATAACTTGTATTTTTTTATACTTTATGTATTCGCTTATTGGTCTCTATCTTAGGTTTCGTCTATAACTTATTTTTTTTTAGTTTTATACTTTCTGTATTCGTTTCTTACTCTCTGTCTTAATACAAAGGCTTATAACTTGTATTTTTTTATACTTGATGTATTCGCTTTTTGGTCTTTATTTTAGGTTTCGTCTATAACTTGTATTTTTTTATTTTTATACTTTCTCTATTCGTTTCTTAGTCTCTGTCGTAACATAAAGGCATATAACTTGTTTTTTGATACTTTATGTATTCGTTTATTGGTCTCTATCTTGGGTTTCGTCTATAACTTGAATTTTTTTTATTTTTATACTTTCTGTATTCGTTTCTTAGTCTCTGTCTTAATATAAAGGCATATAACTTGTATTTTTATACTTTATGTATTCGCTTATTGGTTTCTATCATAGGTTTCGTCTATAACTTGTATTTTTTTATTTTTATACTTTCTGAATTCGTTTCTTAGTCTCTGTCTTAATATAAAGGCATATAACTTGTATTTTTTTATACTTTATGTATTCGTTTATTGGTCTCTATCTTAGGTTTCGTCTATAACTTCTATTTTTTTTATTTTTTTACTTTCTGTATTCGTTTCTTAGTCTCTGTCTTAATATAAAGGCATATAACTTGTATTTTTATACTTTATGTATTCATTTATTGGTCTTTATCTTAGGTTTCGTCTATACCTTGTATTTTTTTTTATTTTTAAACTTTCTGTATTCGTTTCTTAGTCTTTGTCTTAATATAAAGGCATATAACTTGTATTTTTATACTTTATGTATTCGTTTATTGGTCTTTATCTTAGGTTTCGTCTATAACTTGTATTTTTTTATTTTTATACTTTCTGTATTCGTTTTTTAGTCTCTGTCTTAATATAAAGGCATATAATTTGTATTTTTATACTTTATGTATTCGTTTATTGGTCTCTATCTTAGGTTTCGTCTATAACTTGTATTTTTTTATTTTTATACTTTCTGTATTCGTTTCTTAATCTCTGTCGTAATATAAAGGCACATAACTTGTATTTTATACTTTATGTATTCGTTTATTGGTCTTTATCTTAGGTTTCGTCTATAACTTGTATATTTTTTTTTACTTTTATACTTTCTGTATTCGTTTCTTAGTCTCTGTCGTAATATAAAGGCATATAACTTGTATTTTATACTTTATGTATTCGTTTATTGGTCTCTATCTTAGGTTTCGTCTATAACTTGTATTTTTTTATTTTCATACTTTCTGTATTCGTTTCTTAGTCTCTGTCTTAATATAAAGGCATATAACTTGTATTTTTATACTTTATGTATTCGTTTATTGGTCTCTATCTTAGGTTTCGTCTATAACTTGTATTTTTTTATTTTTATACTTTCTGTATTCGTTTCTTAATCTCTGTCGTAATATAAAGGCATATAACTTGTATTCTATACTTTATGTATTCGTTTATTGGTCTTTATCTTAGGTTTCGTCTATAACTTGTATTTTTTTTTTATTTTTATACTTTCTGTATTCGTTTCTTAGTCTCTGTCCTAATATAAAGGCGTATAACATGTATTTTTTTATACTTTATGTATTCGCTTATTGGTCTTTATCTTAGGTTTCGTCTATAACTTGTATTTTTTTATTTTTATACTTTCTGTATTCGTTTCTTAGTCTCTGTCTTAATGTAAAGGCATATAACTTGTATTTTTATACTTTATGTATTCGTTTATTGGTCTCTATCTTAGGTTTCGTCTATAACTTGTATTTTTTTATTTTTATACTTTCTGTATTCGTTTCTTAGTCTCTGTCTTAATGTAAAGGCATATAACTTGTATTTTTTTATACTTTATGTATTCGCTTATTGGTCTCTATTTTAGGTTTCGTCTATAACTTGTATTTTTTTATTTTTATAGTTTCTGTATTCGTTTCTTAGTCTCTGTCGTAATATAAAGTCATATAACTTGTATTTTATACTTTATGTATTCGTTTATTGGTCTCTATCTTAGGTTTCGTCTATAACTTGTATTTTTTTATTTTTATACTTTCTGTATTCGTTTCTTAGTCTCTGTCCTAATATAAGGGCATATAACTTGTATTTTTATACTTTATGTATTCGTTTATTGGTCTCTATCTTAGGTTTCATCTATAACTTGTATTTTTTTTATTTTTATACTTTCTGTATTCGTTTCTTAGTCTCTGTCTTAATGTAAAGGCATATAACTTGTATTTTTTTATACTTTATGTATTCGCTTATTGGTCTCTATCTTAGGTTTCGTCTATAACTTATTTTTTTTTAGTTTTATACTTTCTGTATTCGTTTCTTACTCTCTGTCTTAATACAAAGGCTTATAACTTGTATTTTTTTATACTTTATGTATTCGCTTTTTGGTCTTTATTTTAGGTTTCGTCTATAACTTGTATTTTTTTATTTTTATACTTTCTCTATTCGTTTCTTAGTCTCTGTCGTAACATAAAGGCATATAACTTGTTTTTTGATACTTTATGTATTCGTTTATTGGTCTCTATCTTAGGTTTCGTCTATAACTTGTATTTTTTTATTTTTATACTTTCTGTATTCGTTTCTTAGTCTCTGTCTTAATATAAAGGCATATAACTTGTATTTTTATACTTTATGTATTCGTTTATTGGTCTATATCTTAGGTTTCGTCTATAACTTGTATTTTTTTATTTTTATACTTTCTGTATTCGTTTCTTAGTCTCTGTCTTAATATAAAGGCGTATAACTTGTATTTTTTTATACTTTATGTATTCGCTTATTGGTCTCTATCTTAGGTTTCGTCTATAACTTGTATTTTTTTATTCTTAAAAATTCTGTATTCGTTTCTTAATCTCTGTCGTAATATAAAGGCATATAACTTGTATTTTATACTTTATGTATTTGTTTATTGGTCTTTATCTTAGGTTTCGTCTATAACTTGTATTTTTTTTTATTTTTATACTTTCTGTATTCGTTTCTTAGTCTCTGTCTTAATATAAAGGCGTATAACTTGTATTTTTTTATACTTTATGTATTCGTTTATTGGTCTCTATCTTAGGTTTCGTCTATAACTTGTATTTTTTTATTTTTATACTTTCTGTATTCGTTTCTTAGTCTCTGTCTTAATGTAAAGGCATATAACTTGTATTTTTATACATTATGTATTCGTTTCTTGGTCTCTATCTTAGGTTTCGTCTATAACTTTTATTTTTTTTTATTTTTATACTTTCTGTATTCGTTTCTTAGTCTCTGTCTTAATATAAAGGCGTATAACTTGTATTTTTTTATTTTTATACTTTCTGTATTCGTTTCTTAGTCTCTGTCTTAATGTAAAGGCATATAACTTGTATTTTTATACTTTATGTATTCGTTTCTTTGTCTCTATCTTAGGTTTCGTCTATAACTTTTATTTTTTTTATTTTTATACTTTCTGTATTCGTTTCTTAGTCTCTGTCGTAATATAAAGGCATATAACTTGTATTTTATACTTTATGTATTCGTCTATTGGTCTTTATCTTAGGTTTCGTCTATAACTTGTATTTTTTTTTTTATTTTTATACTTTCTGTATTCGTTTCTTAGTCTCTGTCTTAATGTAAAGGCATATAACTTGTATTTTTATACTTTATGTATTCATTTATTGGTCTCTATCTTAGGTTTCGTCTATAACTTGTATTTTTTTTATTTTTCTACTTTCTGTAGTCGTTTCTTAGTCTCTGTCTTAATATAAAGGCATATAACTTGTATTTCTATACTTTATGTATTCGTTTATTGGTCTCTATCTAAGGGTTCGTCTATAACTTGTATTTTTTTTATTTTTATACTTTCTGTATTCGTTTCTTAGTCTCTGTCTTAATATAAAGGCGTATAACTTGTATTTCTATACTTTATGTATTCGTTTATTGGTCTCTATCTAAGGTTTCGTCTATAACTTGTATTTTTTTTATTTTTATACTTTCTGTATTCGTTTCTTAGTCTCTGTCGTAATATAAAGGCATATAACTTGTATTTTATACTTTATGTATTCGTTTATTGGTCTTTATCTTAGGTTTCGTCTATAACTTGTATTTTTTTTTTATTTCTATACTTTCTGTATTCGTTTCTTAGTCTCTGTCTTAATATAAAGGCGTATAACTTGTATTTTTTTATACTTTATGTATTCGCTTATTGGTCTCTATCTTAGGTTTCGTCTAAAACTTGTATTTTTTTATTTTTATACTTTCTGTATTCGTTTCTTAGTCTCTGTCGTAATATAAAGGCATATAACTTGTATTTTATACTTTATGTATTCGTTTATTGGTGTTTATCATAGATTTCGTCTATAACTTGTATTTTTTTTTATTTTTATACTTTCTGTATTCGTTTCTTAGTCTCTGTCTTAATATAAAGGCATATAACTTGTATTTTTATACTTTATGTATTCGTTTATTGGTCTTTATCTTAGGTTTCGTCTATAACTTGTATTTTTTTATTTTTATACTTTCAGTATTCGTTTCTTAGTCTCTGTCTTAATGTAAATGCATATAACTTGTATTTTTATACTTTATGTATTCGTTTATTGGTCTTTATCTTAGGTTTCGTCTATAACTTGTATTTTTTTATTTTTATACTTTCTGTATTCGTTTCTTAGTCTCTGTCATAATGTATAGGCATATAACTTGTATTTTTATACTTTATGTATTCGTTTATTGGTCTCTATCTTAGGTTTCGTCTAATACTTGTATTTTTTTTATTTTTATACTTTCTGTATTCGTTTCTTAGTCTCTGTCTTAATATAAAGGCGTATAACTTGTATTTTTTTATACTTTATGTATTCGTTTATTGGTCTCTATCTTAGGTTTCGTCTATAACTTGTATTTTTTTTAATTTTTATACTTTCTGTATTCGTTTCTTAGTCTCTGTCTTAATATAAAGGCATATAACTTGTATTTTTATACTTTATGTATTCGTTTATTGGTATTTATCTTAGGTTTCGTCTATAACTTGTATTTTTTTTTATTTTTATACTTTCTGTATTCGTTTCTTAGTCTCTGTCTTAATATAAAGGCATATAACTTGTATTTTTATACTTTATGTATTCGTTTATTGGTCTCTATCTTAGGTTTCGTCTATAACTTGTATTTTTTTATTTTTATACTTTCTGTATTCGTTTCTTAGTCTCTGTCTTAATATAAAGGCGTATAACTTGTATTTTTTTATACTTTATGTATTCGCTTATTGGTCTCTATCTTAGGTTTCGTCTATAAGTTGTATTTTTTTATTTTTAAAAATTCGGTATTCGTTTCTTAATCTCTGTCGTAATATAAAGGCATATAACTTGTATTTTATACTTTATGTATTCGTTTATTAGTCTTTATCTTAGGTTTCGTCTATAACTTGTATTTTTTTTTATTTTTATACTTTCTGTATTCGTTTCTTAGTCTCTGTCTTAATATAAAGGCATATAACTTGTTTTTTGATACTTTATGTATTCGTTTATTGGTCTCTATCTTAGGTTTCGTCTATAGCTTGTATTTTTTTTATTTTTATACTTTCTGTATTCGTTTCTTAGTCTCTGTCTTAATATAAAGGCGTATAACTTGTATTTTTTTATACTTTATGTATTCGCTTATTGGTCTCTGTCTTAGGTTTCGTCTATAACTTGTATTTTTTTATTTTTATACATTCTGTATTCGTTTCTTAGTCTCTGTCTTAATGTAAAGGAATATAACTTGTATTTTTGTACTTTATGTATTCGTTTCTTGGTCTCTATCTTAGGTTTCGTCTATAACTTTTATTTTTTTTATTTTTATACTTTCTGTATTCGTTTCTTAGTATCTGTCGTAATATAAAGGCATATAACTTGTATTTTATACTTTATGTATTCGTTTATTGGTCTTTATCTTAGGTTTCGTTTATAACTTTTTTTTTTTTTCTATTTTTATACTTTCTGTATTCGTTTCTTAGTCTTTGTCTTAATGTAAAGGCATATAACTTGTATTTTTATACTTTATGTATTCATTTATTGGTCTCTATCTTAGGTTTCGTCTATAACTTGTATTTTTTTTATTTTTGTACTTTCTGTAGTCGTTTCTTAGTCTCTGTCTTAATATAAGGGCATATAACTTGTATTTTTATACTTTATGTATTGGTTTATTGGTCTCTATCTTAGGTTTCGTCTATAACTTATTTTTTTTAGTTTTATACTTTCTGTATTCGTTTCTTACTCTCTGTCGTAATATAAAGGCATATAACTTGTATTTTATACTTTATGTATTCGTTTATTGGTCTTTATCTTAGGTTTCGTCTATAACTTGTATTTTTTTTTATTTTTATACTTTCTGTATTCGTTTCTTAGTCTCTGTCTTAATATAAAGGCGTATAACTTGTATTTTTTTATACTTTATGTATTTGTTTATTGGTCTCTATCTTAGGTTTCGTCTATAACTTGTATTTTTTTTAATTTTTATACTTTCTGTATTTGTTTCTTAGTCTCTGTCTTAATATAAAGGCATATAACTTGTATTTTTATACTTTATGTATTCGTTTATTGGTCTTTATCTTAGGTTTCGTCTATAACTTGTATTTTTTTATTTTTATACTTTCTCTATTCGTTTCTTAGTCTCTGTCGTAATATAAAGGCATATAACTTGTTTTTTGATACTTTATGTATTCGTTTATTGGTCTCTATCTTAGGTTTCGTCTATAACTTGTATTTTTTTTATTTTTATACTTTCTGTATTCGTTTCTTAGTCTCTGTCTTAATATAAAGGCATATAACTTGTATTTTTATACTTTATGTATTCGTTTATTGGTCTCTATCTTAAGTTTCGTCTATAACTTGTATTTTTTTATTTTTATACTTTCTGTATTCGTTTCTTAGTCTCTGTCTTAATATAAAGGCGTATAACTTGTATTTTTTTATACTTTATGTATTCGCTTATTGGTCTCTATCTTAGGTTTCGTCTATAAGTTGTATTTTTTTATTTTTAAAAATTCTGTATTCGTTTCTTAATCTCTGTCGTAATATAAAGGCATATAACTTGTATTTTATACTTTATGTATTCGTTTATTAGTCTTTATCTTAGGTTTCGTCTATAACTTGTATTTTTTTTTATTTTTATACTTTCTGTATTCGTTTCTTATCTCTGTCTTAATATAAAGGCATATAACTTGTTTTTTGATACTTTATGTATTCGTTTATTGGTCTCTATTTTAGGTTTCGTCTATAGCTTGTATTTTTTTTATTTTTATACTTTCTGTATTCGTTTCTTAGTCTCTGTCTTAATATAAAGGCGTATAACTTGTATTTTTTTATACTTTATGTATTCGCTTATTGGTCTCTGTCTTAGGTTTCGTCTATAACTTGTATTTTTTTATTTTTATACATTCTGTATTCGTTTCTTAGTCTCTGTCTTAATGTAAAGGCATATAACTTGTATTTTTGTACTTTATGTATTCGTTTCTTGGTCTCTATCTTAGGTTTCGTCTATAACTTGTATTTTTTTTAATTTTTATACTTTCTGTATTCGTTTCTTAGTCTCTGTCTTAATATAAAGGCATATAACTTGTATTTTTATACTTTATGTATTCGTTTATTGGTCTTTATCTTAGGTTTCGTCTATAACTTGTATTTTTTTATTTTTATACTTTCTCTATTCGTTTCTTAGTCTCTGTCGTAATATAAAGGCATATAACTTGTTTTTTGATACTTTATGTATTCGTTTATTGGTCTCTATCTTAGGTTTCGTCTATAACTTGTATTTTTTTTTATTTTTATACTTTCTGTATTTGTTTCTTAGTCTCTGTCTTAATATAAAGGCATATAACTTGTATTTTTTTATACTTTATGTATTCGCTTATTGGTCTCTATCTTAGGTTTCGTCTATTACTTATTTTTTTTTAGTTTTATACTTTCTGTATTCGTTTCTTACTCTCTGTCTTAATACAAAGGCTTATAACTTGTATTTTTTTTTCTTTATGTATTCGCTTATTGGTCTCTATTTTAGGTTTCGTCTATAACTTGTATTTTTTTATTTTTATACTTTCTCTATTCGTTTCTTAGTCTCTGTCGTAATATAAAGGCATATAACTTGTTTTTTGATACTTTATGTATTCGTTTATTGGTCTCTATCTTAGGTTTCGTCTATAACTTGTATTTTTTTTATTTTTATACTTTCTGTATTCGTTTCTTAGTCTCTGTCTTAATATTAAGGCATATAACTTGTATTTTTATACTTTATGTATTCGTTTATTGGTCTCTATCTTAGGTTTCGTCTATAACTTGTATTTTTTTATTTTTATATTTTCTGTATTCGTTTCTTAGTCTCTGTCTTAATATAAAGGCGTATAACTTGTATTTTTTTATACTTTATGTATTCGCTTATTGGTCTCTATCTTCGGTTTCGTCTATAACTTGTATTTTTTTATTTTTAAAAATTCTGTATTCGTTTCTTAATCTCTGTCGTAATATAAAGGCATATAACTTGTATTTTATACTTTATGTATTCGTTTATTGGTCTTTATCTTAGGTTTCGTCTATAACTTGTATTTTTTTTTATTTTTATACTTTCTGTATTCGTTTCTTAGTCTCTGTCTTAATATAAAGGCGTATAACTTGTATTTTTTTATTTTTATACTTTCTGTATTCGTTTCTTAGTCTCTGTCTTAATGTAAAGGCATATAACTTGTATTTTTATACTTTATGTATTCGTTTCTTGGTCTCTATCTTAGGTTTCGTCTATAACTTTTATTTTTTTTATTTTTATACTTTCTGTATTCGTTTCTTAGTCTCTGTCGTAATATAAAGGCATATAACTTGTATTTTATACTTTATGTATTCGTTTATTGGTCTTTATCTTAGGTTTCGTCTATAACTTGTATTTTTTTTTTATTTTTATACTTTCTGTATTCGTTTCTTAGTCTCTGTCTTAATGTAAAGGCATATAACTTGTATTTTTATACTTTATGTATTCATTTATTGGTCTCTATCTTAGGTTTCGTCTATAACTTGTATTTTTTTTATTTTTGTACTTTCTGTAGTCGTTTCTTAGTCTCTGTCTTAATATAAGGGCATATAACTTGTATTTTTATACTTTATGTATTCGTTTATTGGTCTCTATCTTAGGTTTCGTCTATAACTTGTATTTTTTTATTTTTAAAAATTCTGTATTCGTTTCTTAATCTCTGTCGTAATATAAAGGCATATAACTTGTATTTTATACTTTATGTATTCGTTTATTGGTCTCTATCTTAGGTTTCGTCTATAACTTGTATTTTTTTTTATTTTTATATTTTCTGTATTCGTTTCTTAGTCTCTGTCTTAATATAAAGGCGTATAACTTGTATTTTTTTATACTTTATGTATTCGCTTATTGGTCTCTATCTTCGGTTTCGTCTATAACTTGTATTTTTTTATTTTTAAAAATTCTGTATCCGTTTCTTAATCTCTGTCGTAATATAAAGGCATATAACTTGTATTTTATACTTTATGTATTCGTTTATTGGTCTTTATCTTAGGTTTCGTCTATAACTTGTATTTTTTTTTATTTTTATACTTTCTGTATTCGTTTCTTAGTCTCTGTCTTAATATAAAGGCGTATAACTTGTATTTTTTTATTTTTATACTTTCTGTATTCGTTTCTTAGTCTCTGTCTTAATGTAAAGGCATATAACTTGTATTTTTATACTTTATGTATTCGTTTCTTGGTCTCTATCTTAGGTTTCGTCTATAACTTTTATTTTTTTTATTTTTATACTTTCTGTATTCGTTTCTTAGTCTCTCTCTTAATATAAAGGCATATAACTTGTATTTCTATACTTTATGTATTCGTTTATTGGTCTCTATCTAAGGTTTCGTCTATAACTTGTATTTTTTTTTATTTTTATACTTTCTGTATTCGTTTCTTAGTCTCTGTCGTAATATAAAGGCATATAACTTGTATTTTATACTTTATGTATTCGTTTATTGGTCTTTATCTTAGGTTTCGTCTATAACTTGTATTTTTTTTTTATTTCTATACTTTCTGTATTCGTTTCTTAGTCTCTGTCTTAATATAAAGGCGTATAACTTGTATTTTTTTATACTTTATGTATTCGCTTATTGGTCTCTATCTTAGGTTTCGTCTAAAACTTGTATTTTTTTATTTTTATACTTTCTGTATTCGTTTCTTAGTCTCTGTCATAATATAAAGGCATATAACTTGTATTTTATACTTTATGTATTCGTTTATTGGTGTTTATCATAGATTTCGTCTATAACTTGTATTTTTTTTTATTTTTATACTTTCTGTATTCGTTTCTTAGTCTCTGTCTTAATATAAAGGCATATAACTTGTATTTTTATACTTTATGTATTCGTTTATTGGTCTTTATCTTAGGTTTCGTCTATAACTTGTATTTTTTTATTTTTATACTTTCAGTATTCGTTTCTTAGTCTCTGTCTTAATGTAAATGCATATAACTTGTATTTTTATACTTTATGTATTCGTTTATTGGTCTTTATCTTAGGTTTCGTCTATAACTTGTATTTTTTTATTTTTATACTTTCTGTATTCGTTTCTTAGTCTCTGTCATAATGTATAGGCATATAACTTGTATTTTTATACTTTATGTATTCGTTTATTGGTCTCTATCTTAGGTTTCGTCTAATACTTGTATTTTTTTTATTTTTATACTTTCTGTATTCGTTTCTTAGTCTCTGTCTTAATATAAAGGCGTATAACTTGTATTTTTTTATACTTTATGTATTCGTTTATTGGTCTCTATCTTAGGTTTCGTCTATAACTTGTATTTTTTTTAATTTTTATACTTTCTGTATTCGTTTCTTAGTCTCTGTCTTAATATAAAGGCATATAACTTGTATTTTTATACTTTATGTATTCGTTTATTGGTATTTATCTTAGGTTTCGTCTATAACTTGTATTTTTTTTTATTTTTATACTTTCTGTATTCGTTTCTTAGTCTCTGTCTTAATATAAAGGCATATAACTTGTATTTTTATACTTTATGTATTCGTTTATTGGTCTCTATCTTAGGTTTCGTCTATAACTTGTATTTTTTTATTTTTATACTTTCTGTATTCGTTTCTTAGTCTCTGTCTTAATATAAAGGCGTATAACTTGTATTTTTTTATACTTTATGTATTCGCTTATTGGTCTCTATCTTAGGTTTCGTCTATAAGTTGTATTTTTTTATTTTTAAAAATTCGGTATTCGTTTCTTAATCTCTGTCGTAATATAAAGGCATATAACTTGTATTTTATACTTTATGTATTCGTTTATTAGTCTTTATCTTAGGTTTCGTCTATAACTTGTATTTTTTTTTATTTTTATACTTTCTGTATTCGTTTCTTAGTCTCTGTCTTAATATAAAGGCATATAACTTGTTTTTTGATACTTTATGTATTCGTTTATTGGTCTCTATCTTAGGTTTCGTCTATAGCTTGTATTTTTTTTATTTTTATACTTTCTGTATTCGTTTCTTAGTCTCTGTCTTAATATAAAGGCGTATAACTTGTCTTTTTTTATACTTTATGTATTCGCTTATTGGTCTCTGTCTTAGGTTTCGTCTATAACTTGTATTTTTTTATTTTTATACATTCTGTATTCGTTTCTTAGTCTCTGTCTTAATGAAAAGGAATATAACTTGTATTTTTGTACTTTATGTATTCGTTTCTTGGTCTCTATCTTAGGTTTCGTCTATAACTTTTATTTTTTTTATTTTTATACTTTCTGTATTCGTTTCTTAGTATCTGTCGTAATATAAAGGCATATAACTTGTATTTTATACTTTATGTATTCGTTTATTGGTCTTTATCTTAGGTTTCGTCTATAACTTTTTTTTTTTTTTCTATTTTTATACTTTCTGTATTCGTTTCTTAGTCTTTGTCTTAATGTAAAGGCATATAACTTGTATTTTTATACTTTATGTATTCATTTATTGGTCTCTATCTTAGGTTTCGTCTATAACTTGTATTTTTTTTATTTTTGTACTTTCTGTAGTCGTTTCTTAGTCTCTGTCTTAATATAAGGGCATATAACTTGTATTTTTATACTTTATGTATTGGTTTATTGGTCTCTATCTTAGGTTTCGTCTATAACTTATTTTTTTTAGTTTTATACTTTCTGTATTCGTTTCTTACTCTCTGTCGTAATATAAAGGCATATAACTTGTATTTTATACTTTATGTATTCGTTTATTGGTCTTTATCTTAGGTTTCGTCTATAACTTGTATTTTTTTTTATTTTTATACTTTCTGTATTCGTTTCTTAGTCTCTGTCTTAATATAAAGGCGTATAACTTGTATTTTTTTATACTTTATGTATTTGTTTATTGGTCTCTATCTTAGGTTTCGTCTATAACTTGTATTTTTTTTAATTTTTATACTTTCTGTATTTGTTTCTTAGTCTCTGTCTTAATATAAAGGCATATAACTTGTATTTTTATACTTTATGTATTCGTTTATTGGTCTTTATCTTAGGTTTCGTCTATAACTTGTATTTTTTTATTTTTATACTTTCTCTATTCGTTTCTTAGTCTCTGTCGTAATATAAAGGCATATAACTTGTTTTTTGATACTTTATGTATTCGTTTATTGGTCTCTATCTTAGGTTTCGTCTATAACTTGTATTTTTTTTATTTTTATACTTTCTGTATTCGTTTCTTAGTCTCTGTCTTAATATAAAGGCATATAACTTGTATTTTTATACTTTATGTATTCGTTTATTGGTCTCTATCTTAAGTTTCGTCTATAACTTGTATTTTTTTATTTTTATACTTTCTGTATTCGTTTCTTAGTCTCTGTCTTAATATAAAGGCGTATAACTTGTATTTTTTTATACTTTATGTATTCGCTTATTGGTCTCTATCTTAGGTTTCGTCTATAAGTTGTATTTTTTTATTTTTAAAAATTCTGTATTCGTTTCTTAATCTCTGTCGTAATATAAAGGCATATAACTTGTATTTTATACTTTATGTATTCGTTTATTAGTCTTTATCTTAGGTTTCGTCTATAACTTGTATTTTTTTTTATTTTTATACTTTCTGTATTCGTTTCTTATCTCTGTCTTAATATAAAGGCATATAACTTGTTTTTTGATACTTTATGTATTCGTTTATTGGTGTCTATTTTAGGTTTCGTCTATAGCTTGTATTTTTTTTATTTTTATACTTTCTGTATTCGTTTCTTAGTCTCTGTCTTAATATAAAGGCGTATAACTTGTATTTTTTTATACTTTATGTATTCGCTTATTGGTCTCTGTCTTAGGTTTCGTCTATAACTTGTATTTTTTTATTTTTATACATTCTGTATTCGTTTCTTAGTCTCTGTCTTAATGTAAAGGCATATAACTTGTATTTTTGTACTTTATGTATTCGTTTCTTGGTCTCTATCTTAGGTTTCGTCTATAACTTGTATTTTTTTTAATTTTTATACTTTCTGTATTCGTTTCTTAGTCTCTGTCTTAATATAAAGGCATATAACTTGTATTTTTATACTTTATGTATTCGTTTATTGGTCTTTATCTTAGGTTTCGTCTATAACTTGTATTTTTTTATTTTTATACTTTCTCTATTCGTTTCTTAGTCTCTGTCGTAATATAAAGGCATATAACTTGTTTTTTGATACTTTATGTATTCGTTTATTGGTCTCTATCTTAGGTTTCGTCTATAACTTGTATTTTTTTTTATTTTTATACTTTCTGTATTTGTTTCTTAGTCTCTGTCTTAATATAAAGGCATATAACTTGTATTTTTTTATACTTTATGTATTCGCTTATTGGTCTCTATCTTAGGTTTCGTCTATTACTTATTTTTTTTTAGTTTTATACTTTCTGTATTCGTTTCTTACTCTCTGTCTTAATACAAAGGCTTATAACTTGTATTTTTTTTTCTTTATGTATTCGCTTATTGGTCTCTATTTTAGGTTTCGTCTATAACTTGTATTTTTTTATTTTTATACTTTCTCTATTCGTTTCTTAGTCTCTGTCGTAATATAAAGGCATATAACTTGTTTTTTGATACTTTATGTATTCGTTTATTGGTCTCTATCTTAGGTTTCGTCTATAACTTGTATTTTTTTTATTTTTATACTTTCTGTATTCGTCTCTTAGTCTCTGTCTTAATATTAAGGCATATAACTTGTATTTTTATACTTTATGTATTCGTTTATTGGTCTCTATCTTAGGTTTCGTCTATAACTTGTATTTTTTTATTTTTATATTTTCTGTATTCGTTTCTTAGTCTCTGTCTTAATATAAAGGCGTATAACTTGTATTTTTTTATACTTTATGTATTCGCTTATTGGTCTCTATCTTCGGTTTCGTCTATAACTTGTATTTTTTTATTTTTAAAAATTCTGTATTCGTTTCTTAATCTCTGTCGTAATATAAAGGCATATAACTTGTATTTTATACTTTATGTATTCGTTTATTGGTCTTTATCTTAGGTTTCGTCTATAACTTGTATTTTTTTTTTATTTTTATACTTTCTGTATTCGTTTCTTAGTCTCTGTCTTAATATAAAGGCGTATAACTTGTATTTTTTTATTTTTATACTTTCTGTATTCGTTTCTTAGTCTCTGTCTTAATGTAAAGGCATATAACTTGTATTTTTATACTTTATGTATTCGTTTCTTGGTCTCTATCTTAGGTTTCGTCTATAACTTTTATTTTTTTTATTTTTATACTTTCTGTATTCGTTTCTTAGTCTCTGTCGTAATATAAAGGCATATAACTTGTATTTTATACTTTATGTATTCGTTTATTGGTCTTTATCTTAGGTTTCGTCTATAACTTGTATTTTTTTTTTATTTTTATACTTTCTGTATTCGTTTCTTAGTCTCTGTCTTAATGTAAAGGCATATAACTTGTATTTTTATACTTTATGTATTCATTTATTGGTCTCTATCTTAGGTTTCGTCTATAACTTGTATTTTTTTTATTTTTGTACTTTCTGTAGTCGTTTCTTAGTCTCTGTCTTAATATAAGGGCATATAACTTGTATTTTTATACTTTATGTATTCGTTTATTGGTCTCTATCTTAGGTTTCGTCTATAACTTGTATTTTTTTATTTTTAAAAATTCTGTATTCGTTTCTTAATCTCTGTCGTAATATAAAGGCATATAACTTGTATTTTATACTTTATGTATTCGTTTATTGGTCTCTATCTTAGGTTTCGTCTATAACTTGTATTTTTTTTTATTTTTATATTTTCTGTATTCGTTTCTTAGTCTCTGTCTTAATATAAAGGCGTATAACTTGTATTTTTTTATACTTTATGTATTCGCTTATTGGTCTCTATCTTCGGTTTCGTCTATAACTTGTATTTTTTTTATTTTTAAAAATTCTGTATCCGTTTCTTAATCTCTGTCGTAATATAAAGGCATATAACTTGTATTTTATACTTTATGTATTCGTTTATTGGTCTTTATCTTAGGTTTCGTCTATAACTTGTATTTTTTTTTATTTTTATACTTTCTGTATTCGTTTCTTAGTCTCTGTCTTAATATAAAGGCGTATAACTTGTATTTTTTTATTTTTATACTTTCTGTATTCGTTTCTTAGTCTCTGTCTTAATGTAAAGGCATATAACTTGTATTTTTATACTTTATGTATTCGTTTCTTGGTCTCTATCTTAGGTTTCGTCTATAACTTTTATTTTTTTTATTTTTATACTTTCTGTATTCGTTTCTTAGTCTCTCTCTTAATATAAAGGCATATAACTTGTATTTCTATACTTTATGTATTCGTTTATTGGTCTCTATCTAAGGTTTCGTCTATAACTTGTATTTTTTTTTATTTTTATACTTTCTGTATTCGTTTCTTAGTCTCTGTCGTAATATAAAGGCATATAACTTGTATTTTATACTTTATGTATTCGTTTATTGGTCTTTATCTTAGGTTTCGTCTATAACTTGTATTTTTTTTTTATTTCTATACTTTCTGTATTCGTTTCTTAGTCTCTGTCTTAATATAAAGGCGTATAACTTGTATTTTTTTATACTTTATGTATTCGCTTATTGGTCTCTATCTTAGGTTTCGTCTAAAACTTGTATTTTTTTATTTTTATACTTTCTGTATTCGTTTCTTAGTCTCTGTCATAATATAAAGGCATATAACTTGTATTTTATACTTTATGTATTCGTTTATTGGTGTTTATCATAGATTTCGTCTATAACTTGTATTTTTTTTTATTTTTATACTTTCTGTATTCGTTTCTTAGTCTCTGTCTTAATATAAAGGCATATAACTTGTATTTTTATACTTTATGTATTCGTTTATTGGTCTTTATCTTAGGTTTCGTCTATAACTTGTATTTTTTTATTTTTATACTTTCAGTATTCGTTTCTTAGTCTCTGTCTTAATGTAAATGCATATAACTTGTATTTTTATACTTTATGTATTCGTTTATTGGTCTTTATCTTAGGTTTCGTCTATAACTTGTATTTTTTTATTTTTATACTTTCTGTATTCGTTTCTTAGTCTCTGTCATAATGTATAGGCATATAACTTGTATTTTTATACTTTATGTATTCGTTTATTGGTCTCTATCTTAGGTTTCGTCTAATACTTGTATTTTTTTTATTTTTATACTTTCTGTCTTCGTTTCTTAGTCTCTGTCTTAATATAAAGGCGTATAACTTGTATTTTTTTATACTTTATGTATTCGTTTATTGGTCTCTATCTTAGGTTTCGTCTATAACTTGTATTTTTTTAATTTTTATACTTTCTGTATTCGTTTCTTAGTCTCTGTCTTAATATAAAGGCATATAACTTGTATTTTTATACTTTATGTATTCGTTTATTGGTCTTTATCTTAGGTTTCGTCTATAACTTGTATTTTTTTTTTATTTTTATACTTTCTGTATTCGTTTCTTAGTCTCTGCCTTATTATAAAGGCGTATAACTTGTATTTTTTTATACTTTATGTATTCGTTTATTGGTCTCTATCTTAGGTTTCGTCTATAACTTGTATTTTTTTTATTTTTATACTTTCTGTATTCGTTTCTTAGTCTCTGCCTTAATATAAAGGCGTGTAACTTGTATTTTTTTTATACTTTATGTATTCGTTTATTGGTCTCTATCTTAGGTTTCGTCTATAACTTGTATTTTTTTTATTTTTATACTTTCTGTATTCGTTTCTTAGTCTCTGTCTTAATATAAAGGCATATAACTTGTATTTTTATACTTTATGTATTCGTTTATTGGTCTCTATCTTAGGTTTCGTCTATAACTTGTATTTTTTTATTTTTATACTTTCTGTATTCGTTTCTTAGTCTCTGTCTTAATATAAAGGCGTATAACTTGTATTTTTTTATACTTTATGTATTCGCTTATTGGTCTCTATCTTAGGTTTCGTCTATAAGTTGTATTTTTTTATTTTTAAAAATTCTGTATTCGTTTCTTAATCTCTGTCGTAATATAAAGGCATATAACTTGTATTTTATACTTTATGTATTCGTTTATTAGTCTTTATCTTAGGTTTCGTCTATAACTTGTATTTTTTTTTATTTTTATACTTTCTGTATTCGTTTCTTAGTCTCTGTCTTAATATAAAGGCATATAACTTGTTTTTTGATACTTTATGTATTCGTTTATTGGTCTCTATCTTAGGTTTCGTCTATAGCTTGTATTTTTTTTATTTTTATACTTTCTGTATTCGTTTCTTAGTCTCTGTCTTAATATAAAGGCGTATAACTTGTATTTTTTTATACTTTATGTATTCGCTTATTGGTCTCTGTCTTAGGTTTCGTCTATAACTTGTATTTTTTTATTTTTATACATTCTGTATTCGTTTCTTAGTCTCTGTCTTAATGTAAAGGCATATAACTTGTATTTTTGTACTTTATGTATTCGTTTCTTGGTCTCTATCTTAGGTTTCGTCTATAACTTGTATTTTTTTTAATTTTTATACTTTCTGTATTCGTTTCTTAGTCTCTGTCTTAATATAAAGGCATATAACTTGTATTTTTATACTTTTTGTATTCGTTTATTGGTCTTTATCTTAGGTTTCGTCTATAACTTGTATTTTTTTTATTTTTATACTTTCTCTATTCGTTTCTTAGTCTCTGTCATAATATAAAGGCATATAACTTGTTTTTTGATACTTTATGTATTCGTTTATTGGTCTCTATCTTAGGTTTCGTCTATAACTTGTATTTTTTTTATTTTTATACTTTCTGTATTCGTTTCTTAGTCTCTGTCTTAATATAAAGGCATATAACTTGTATTTTTATACTTTATGTATTCGTTTATTGGTCTCTATCTTATGTTTCGTATATAACTTGTATTTTTTTATTTTTATACTTTCTGTATTCGTTTCTTAGTCTCTGTCTTAATATAAAGGCGTATAACTTGTATTTTTCTATACTTTATGTATTCGCTTATTGGTCTCTATCTTAGGTTTCGTCTATAAGTTGTATTTTTTTATTTTTAAAAATTCTGTATTCGTTTCTTAATCTCTGTCGTAATATAAAGGCATATAACTTGTATTTTATACTTTATGTATTCGTTTATTAGTCTTTATCTTAGGTTTCGTCTATAACTTGTATTTTTTTTTATTTTTATACTTTCTGTATTCGTTTCTTAGTCTCTGTCTTAATATAAAGGCATATAACTTGTTTTTTGATACTTTATGTATTCGTTTATTGGTCTCTATCTTAAGTTTCGTCTATAGCTTGTATTTTTTTTATTTTTATACTTTCTGTATTCGTTTCTTAGTCTCTGTCTTAATATAAAGGCATATAACTTGTTTTTTGTACTTTATGTATTCGTTTCTTGGTCTCTATCTTAGGTTTCGTCTATAACTTTTATTTTTTTTATTTTTATACTTTCTGTATTCGTTTCTTAGCATCTGTCGTAATATAAAGGCATATAACTTGTATTTTATACTTTATGTATTCGTTTATTAGTCTTTATCTTAGGTTTCGTCTATAACTTGTATTTTTTTTTATTTTTATACTTTCTGTATTCGTTTCTTAGTCTCTGTCTTAATATAAAGGCATATAACTTGTTTTTTGATACTTTATGTATTCGTTTATTGGTCTCTATCTTAAGTTTCGTCTATAGCTTGTATTTTTTTTATTTTTTATACTTTCTGTATTCGTTTCTTAGTCTCTGTCTTAATATAAAGGCATATAACTTGTTTTTTGTACTTTATGTATTCGTTTCTTGGTCTCTATCTTAGGTTTCGTCTATAACTTGTATTTTTTTTATTTTTATACTTTCTGTATTCGTTTCTTAGTCTCTGTCTTAATATAAAGGCATATAACTTGTATTTTTATACTTTATGTATTCGTTTATTGGTCTCTATCTTATGTTTCGTATATAACTTGTATTTTTTTATTTTTATACTTTCTGTATTCGTTTCTTAGTCTCTGTCTTAATATAAAGGCGTATAACTTGTATTTTTCTATACTTTATGTATTCGCTTATTGGTCTCTATCTTAGGTTTCGTCTATAAGTTGTATTTTTTTATTTTTAAAAATTCTGTATTCGTTTCTTAATCTCTGTCGTAATATAAAGGCATATAACTTGTATTTTATACTTTATGTATTCGTTTATTAGTCTTTATCTTAGGTTTCGTCTATAACTTGTATTTTTTTTTATTTTTATACTTTCTGTATTCGTTTCTTAGTCTCTGTCTTAATATAAAGGCATATAACTTGTTTTTTGATACTTTATGTATTCGTTTATTGGTCTCTATCTTAAGTTTCGTCTATAGCTTGTATTTTTTTTATTTTTATACTTTCTGTATTCGTTTCTTAGTCTCTGTCTTAATATAAAGGCATATAACTTGTTTTTTGATACTTTATGTATTCGCTTATTGGTCTCTGTCTTAGGTTTCGTCTATAACTTGTATTTTTTTATTTTTATACATTCTGTATTCGTTTCTTAGTCTCTGTTTTAATGTAAAGGCATATAACTTGTATTTTTGTACTTTATGTATTCGTTTCTTGGTCTCTATCTTAGGTTTCGTCTATAACTTTTATTTTTTTTATTTTTATACTTTCTGTATTCGTTTCTTAGCATCTGTCGTAATATAAAGGCATATAACCTGTATTTTATACTTTATGTATTCGTTTATTGGTCTTTATCTTAGGTTTCGTCTATAACTTGTATTTTTTTTTTATTTTTATACTTTCTGTATTCGTTTCTTAGTCTCTGTCTTAATGTAAATGCATATAACTTGTATTTTTATACTTTATGTATTCGTTTATTGGTCTTTATCTTAGGTTTCGTCTATAACTTGTATGTTTTTATTTTTATACTTTCTGTATTCGTTTCTTAGTCTCTGTCATAATGTATAGGCATATAACTTGTATTTTTTATACTTTATGTATTCGTTTATTGGTCTCTATCTTAGGTTTCGTCTAATACTTGTATTTTTTTTATTTTTATACTTTCTGTCTTCGTTTCTTAGTCTCTGTCTTAATATAAAGGCGTATAACTTGTATTTTTTTATACTTTATGTATTCGTTTATTGGTCTCTATCTTAGGTTTCGTCTATAACTTGTATTTTTTTTAATTTTTATACTTTCTGTATTCGTTTCTTAGTCTCTGTCTTAATATAAAGGCATATAACTTGTATTTTTATACTTTATGTATTCGTTTATTGGTCTTTATCTTAGGTTTCGTCTATAACTTGTATTTTTTTTTATTTTTATACTTTCTGTATTCGTTTCTTAGTCTCTGCCTTATTATAAAGGCGTATAACTTGTATTTTTTTATACTTTATGTATTCGTTTATTGGTCTCTATCTTAGGTTTCGTCTATAACTTGTATTTTTTTTATTTTTATACTTTCTGTATTCGTTTCTTAGTCTCTGCCTTAATATAAAGGCGTGTAACTTGTATTTTTTTTATACTTTATGTATTCGTTTATTGGTCTCTATCTTAGGTTTCGTCTATAACTTGTATTTTTTTTATTTTTATACTTTCTGTATTCGTTTCTTAGTCTCTGTCTTAATATAAAGGCATATAACTTGTATTTTTATACTTTATGTATTCGTTTATTGGTCTCTATCTTAGGTTTCGTCTATAACTTGTATTTTTTTTATTTTTATACTTTCTGTATTCGTTTCTTAGTCTCTGTCTTAATATAAAGGCGTATAACTTGTATTTTTTTATACTTTATGTATTCGCTTATTGGTCTCTATCTTAGGTTTCGTCTATAAGTTGTATTTTTTTATTTTTAAAAATTCTGTATTCGTTTCTTAATCTCTGTCGTAATATAAAGGCATATAACTTGTATTTTATACTTTATGTATTCGTTTATTAGTCTTTATCTTAGGTTTCGTCTATAACTTGTATTTTTTTTTATTTTTATACTTTCTGTATTCGTTTCTTAGTCTCTGTCTTAATATAAAGGCATATAACTTGTTTTTTGATACTTTATGTATTCGTTTATTGGTCTCTATCTTAGGTTTCGTCTATAGCTTGTATTTTTTTTTATTTTTATACTTTCTGTATTCGTTTCTTAGTCTCTGTCTTAATATAAAGGCGTATAACTTGTATTTTTTTATACTTTATGTATTCGCTTATTGGTCTCTGTCTTAGGTTTCGTCTATAACTTGTATTTTTTTTATTTTTATACATTCTGTATTCGTTTCTTAGTCTCTGTCTTAATGTAAAGGCATATAACTTGTATTTTTGTACTTTATGTATTCGTTTCTTGGTCTCTATCTTAGGTTTCGTCTATAACTTGTATTTTTTTTAATTTTTATACTTTCTGTATTCGTTTCTTAGTCTCTGTCTTAATATAAAGGCATATAACTTGTATTTTTATACTTTTTGTATTCGTTTATTGGTCTTTATCTTAGGTTTCGTCTATAACTTGTATTTTTTTATTTTTATACTTTCTCTATTCGTTTCTTAGTCTCTGTCATAATATAAAGGCATATAACTTGTTTTTTTGATACTTTATGTATTCGTTTATTGGTCTCTATCTTAGGTTTCGTCTATAACTTGTATTTTTTTTATTTTTATACTTTCTGTATTCGTTTCTTAGTCTCTGTCTTAATATAAAGGCATATAACTTGTATTTTTATACTTTATGTATTCGTTTATTGGTCTCTATCTTATGTTTCGTATATAACTTGTATTTTTTTATTTTTATACTTTCTGTATTCGTTTCTTAGTCTCTGTCTTAATATAAAGGCGTATAACTTGTATTTTTCTATACTTTATGTATTCGCTTATTGGTCTCTATCTTAGGTTTCGTCTATAAGTTGTATTTTTTTATTTTTAAAAATTCTGTATTCGTTTCTTAATCTCTGTCGTAATATAAAGGCATATAACTTGTATTTTATACTTTATGTATTCGTTTATTAGTCTTTATCTTAGGTTTCGTCTATAACTTGTATTTTTTTTTATTTTTATACTTTCTGTATTCGTTTCTTAGTCTCTGTCTTAATATAAAGGCATATAACTTGTTTTTTTGATACTTTATGTATTCGTTTATTGGTCTCTATCTTAAGTTTCGTCTATAGCTTGTATTTTTTTTATTTTTATACTTTCTGTATTCGTTTCTTAGTCTCTGTCTTAATATAAAGGCATATAACTTGTTTTTTGTACTTTATGTATTCGTTTCTTGGTCTCTATCTTAGGTTTCGTCTATAACTTTTATTTTTTTTTATTTTTATACTTTCTGTATTCGTTTCTTAGCATCTGTCGTAATATAAAGGCATATAACTTGTATTTTATACTTTATGTATTCGTTTATTAGTCTTTATCTTAGGTTTCGTCTATAACTTGTATTTTTTTTTATTTTTATACTTTCTGTATTCGTTTCTTAGTCTCTGTCTTAATATAAAGGCATATAACTTGTTTTTTTGATACTTTATGTATTCGTTTATTGGTCTCTATCTTAAGTTTCGTCTATAGCTTGTATTTTTTTTATTTTTATACTTTCTGTATTCGTTTCTTAGTCTCTGTCTTAATATAAAGGCATATAACTTGTTTTTTTGTACTTTATGTATTCGTTTCTTGGTCTCTATCTTAGGTTTCGTCTATAACTTGTATTTTTTTTTATTTTTATACTTTCTGTATTCGTTTCTTAGTCTCTGTCTTAATATAAAGGCATATAACTTGTATTTTTATACTTTATGTATTCGTTTATTGGTCTCTATCTTATGTTTCGTATATAACTTGTATTTTTTTATTTTTATACTTTCTGTATTCGTTTCTTAGTCTCTGTCTTAATATAAAGGCGTATAACTTGTATTTTTCTATACTTTATGTATTCGCTTATTGGTCTCTATCTTAGGTTTCGTCTATAAGTTGTATTTTTTTATTTTTAAAAATTCTGTATTCGTTTCTTAATCTCTGTCGTAATATAAAGGCATATAACTTGTATTTTATACTTTATGTATTCGTTTATTAGTCTTTATCTTAGGTTTCGTCTATAACTTGTATTTTTTTTTATTTTATATACTTTCTGTATTCGTTTCTTAGTCTCTGTCTTAATATAAAGGCATATAACTTGTTTTTTGATACTTTATGTATTCGTTTATTGGTCTCTATCTTAAGTTTCGTCTATAGCTTGTATTTTTTTTATTTTTATACTTTCTGTATTCGTTTCTTAGTCTCTGTCTTAATATAAAGGCATATAACTTGTTTTTTGATACTTTATGTATTCGCTTATTGGTCTCTGTCTTAGGTTTCGTCTATAACTTGTATTTTTTTATTTTCTATACATTCTGTATTCGTTTCTTAGTCTCTGTTTTAATGTAAAGGCATATAACTTGTATTTTTTGTACTTTATGTATTCGTTTCTTGGTCTCTATCTTAGGTTTCGTCTATAACTTTTATTTTTTTTATTTTTATACTTTCTGTATTCGTTTCTTAGCATCTGTCGTAATATAAAGGCATATAACTTGTATTTTATACTTTATGTATTCGTTTATTGGTCTTTATCTTAGGTTTCGTCTATAACTTGTATTTTTTTTTTTATTTTTATACTTTCTGTATTCGTTTCTTAGTCTTTGTCTTAATGTAAAGGCATATAACTTGTATTTTTATACTTTATGTATTCATTTATTGGTCTCTATCTTAGGTTTCGTCTATAACTTGTATTTTTTTTATTTTTGTACTTTCTGTAGTCGTTTCTTAGTCTCTGTCTTAATATAAGGGCATATAACTTGTATTTTTTATACTTTATGTATTGGTTTATTGGTCTCTATCTTAGGTTTCGTCTATAACTTATTTTTTTTTAGTTTTATACTTTCTGTATTCGTTTCTTACTCTCTGTCGTAATATAAAGGCATATAACTTGTATTTTATACTTTATGTATTCGTTTATTGGTCTTTATCTTAGGTTTCGTCTATAACTTGTATTTTTTTTTATTTTTATACTTTCTGTATTTGTTTCTTAGTCTCTGTCTTAATATAAAGGCATATAACTTGTTTTTTGATACTTTATGTATTCGTTTATTGGTCTCTATCTTAGGTTTCGTCTATAGCTTGTATTTTTTTTATTTTTATACTTTCTGTATTCGTTTCTTAGTCTCTGTCTTAATATAAAGGCGTATAACTTGTATTTTTTTTATACTTTATGTATTCGCTTATTGGTCTCTGTCTTAGGTTTCGTCTATAACTTGTATTTTTTTATTTTTATACATTCTGTATTCGTTTCTTAGTCTCTGTTTTAATGTAAAGGCATATAACTTGTATTTTTGTACTTTATGTATTCGTTTCTTATTCTCTATCTTAGGTTTCGTCTATAACTTTTATTTTTTTTATTTTTATACTTTCTGTATTCGTTTCTTAGCATCTGTCGTAATATAAAGGCATATAACTTGTATTTTATACTTTATGTATTCGTTTATTGGTCTTTATCTTAGGTTTCGTCTATAACTTGTATTTTTTTTTTTATTTTTATACTTTCTGTATTCGTTTCTTAGTCTTTGTCTTAATGTAAAGGCATATAACTTGTATTTTTTATACTTTATGTATTCATTTATTGGTCTCTATCTTAGGTTTCGTCTATAACTTGTATTTTTTTTATTTTTGTACTTTCTGTAGTCGTTTCTTAGTCTCTGTCTTAATATAAGGGCATATAACTTGTATTTTTATACTTTATGTATTGGTTTATTGGTCTCTATCTTAGGTTTCGTCTATAACTTATTTTTTTTTAGTTTTTATACTTTCTGTATTCGTTTCTTACTCTCTGTCGTAATATAAAGGCATATAACTTGTATTTTATACTTTATGTATTCGTTTATTGGTCTTTATCTTAGGTTTCGTCTATAACTTGTATTTTTTTTTTATTTTTATACTTTCTGTATTTGTTTCTTAGTCTCTGTCTTAATATAAAGGCATATAACTTGTATTTTTTTATACTTTATGTATTCGCTTATTGGTCTCTATCTTAGGTTTCGTCTATAACTAATTTTTTTTTAGTTTTATACTTTCTGTATTCGTTTCTTACTCTCTGTCTTAATACAAAGGCTTATAACTTGTATTTTTTTATACTTTATGTATTCGCTTATTGGTCTCTATTTTAGGTTTCGTCTATAACTTGTATTTTTTTTTATTTTTATACTTTCTGTATTCGTTTCTTAGTCTCTGTCTTAATATAAGGGCATATAACTTGTATTTTTTATACTTTATGTATTGGTTTATTGGTCTCTATCTTAGGTTTCGTCTATAACTTATTTTTTTTTTAGTTTTATACTTTCTGTATTCGTTTCTTACTCTCTGTCTTAATATTAAGGCATATAACTTGTATTTTTATACTTTATGTATTCGTTTATTGGTCTCTATCTTAGGTTTCGTCTATAACTTGTATTTTTTTATTTTTATATTTTCTGTATTCGTTTCTTAGTCTCTCTCTTAATATAAAGGCGTATAACTTGTATTTTTTTATACTTTATGTATTCGCTTATTGGTCTCTATCTTAGGTTTCGTCTATAACTTGTATTTTTTTATTTTTAAAAATTCTGTATTCGTTTCTTAATCTCTGTCGTAATATAAAGGCATATAACTTGTATTTTATACTTTATGTATTCGTTTATTGGTCTTTATCTTAGATTTCGTCTATAACTTGTATTTTTTTTTATTTTTATACTTTCTGTATTCGTTTCTTAGTCTCTGTCTTAATATAAAGGCGTATAACTTGTATTTTTTTATTTTTATACTTTCTGTATTCGTTTCTTAGTCTCTGTCTTAATGTAAAGGCATATAACTTGTATTTTTATACTTTATGTATTCGTTTATTGGTCTCTATCTTAGGTTTCGTCTATAACTTGTATTTTTTTTATTTTTATACTTTCTGTATTCGTTTCTTAGTCTCTGTCTTAATATTAAGGCATATAACTTGTATTTTTATACTTTATGTATTCGTTTATTGGTCTCTATCTTAGGTTTCGTCTATAACTTGTATTTTTTTATTTTTATATTTTCTGTATTCGTTTCTTAGTCTCTGTCTTAATATAAAGGCGTATAACTTGTATTTTTTTTATACTTTATGTATTCGCTTATTGGTCTCTATCTTAGGTTTCGTCTATAACTTGTATTTTTTTATTTTTAAAAATTCTGTATTCGTTTCTTAATCTCTGTCGTAATATAAAGGCATATAACTTGTATTTTATACTTTATGTATTCGTTTATTGGTCTTTATCTTAGGTTTCGTCTATAACTTGTATTTTTTTTTTATTTTTATACTTTCTGTATTCGTTTCTTAGTCTCTGTCTTAATATAAAGGCGTATAACTTGTATTTTTTTATTTTTATACTTTCTCTATTCGTTTCTTAGTCTCTGTCGTAATATAAAGGCATATAACTTGTTTTTTGATACTTTATGTATTCGTTTATTGGTCTCTATCTTAGGTTTCGTCTATAACTTGTATTTTTTTTATTTTTATACTTTCTGTATTCGTTTCTTAGTCTCTGTCTTAATATTAAGGCATATAACTTGTATTTTTATACTTTATGTATTCGTTTATTGGTCTCTATCTTAGGTTTCGTCTATAACTTGTATTTTTTTATTTTTATATTTTCTGTATTCGTTTCTTAGTCTCTGTCTTAATATAAAGGCGTATAACTTGTATTTTTTTATACTTTATGTATTCGCTTATTGGTCTCTATCTTAGGTTTCGTCTATAACTTGTATTTTTTTATTTTTAAAAATTCTGTATTCGTTTCTTAATCTCTGTCGTAATATAAAGGCATATAACTTGTATTTTATACTTTATGTATTCGTTTATTGGTCTTTATCTTAGGTTTCGTCTATAACTTGTATTTTTTTTTATTTTTATACTTTCTGTATTCGTTTCTTAGTCTCTGTCTTAATATAAAGGCGTATAACTTGTATTTTTTTATTTTTATACTTTCTGTATTCGTTTCTTAGTCTCTGTCTTAATGTAAAGGCATATAACTTGTATTTTTATACTTTATGTATTCGTTTCTTGGTCTCTATCTTAGGTTTCGTCTATAACTTTTATTTTTTTTATTTTTATACTTTCTGTATTCGTTTCTTAGTCTCTGTCTTAATATAAGGGCATATAACTTGTATTTTTATACTTTATGTATTCGTTTATTGGTCTCTATCTTAGGTTTCGTCTATAACTTGTATTTTTTTTTATTTTTATACTTTCTGTATTCGTTTCTTAGTCTCTGTCTTAATATAAAGGCATATAACTTGTATTTTTATACTTTATGTATTCGTTTATTGGTCTCTATCTTAGGTTTCGTCTAATACTTGTATTTTTTTTTATTTTTATACTTTCTGTATTCGGTTCTTAGTCTCTGTCTTAATATAAAGGCGTATAACTTGTATTTTTTTTATACTTTATGTATTCGTTTATTGGTCTCTATCTTAGGTTTCGTCTATAACTTGTATTTTTTTTATTTTTTATACTTTCTGTATTCGTTTCTTAGTCTCTGTCTTAATATAAAGGCATATAACTTGTATTTTTTATACTTTATGTATTCGTTTATTGGTCTTTATCTTAGGTTTCGTCTATAACTTGTATTTTTTTTTATTTTTATACTTTCTGTATTCGTTTCTTAGTCTCTGTCTTAATATAAAGGCGTATAACTTGTATTTTTTTATACTTTATGTATTCGTTTATTGGTCTCTATCTTAGGTTTCGTCTGTAACTTGTATTTTTTTTTAATTTTTATACTTTCTGTATTCGTTTCTTAGTCTCTGTCTTAATATAAAGGCATATAACTTGTATTTTTTATACTTCATGTATTCGTTTATTGGTCTTTATCTTAGGTTTCGTCTATAACTTGTATTTTTTTTATTTTTATACTTTCAGTATTCGTTTCTTAGTCTCTGTCTTAATGTAAATGCATATAACTTGTATTTTTATACTTTATGTATTCGTTTATTGGTCTTTATCTTAGGTTTCGTCTATAACTTGTATTTTTTTTATTTTTATACTTTCTGTATTCGTTTCTTAGTCTCTGTCATAATGTAAAGGCATATAACTTGTATTTTTATACTTTATGTATTCGTTTATTGGTCTCTATCTTAGGTTTCGTCTAATACTTGTATTTTTTTTATTTTTATACTTTCTGTATTCGTTTCTTAGTCTCTGTCATAATGTATAGGCATATAACTTGTATTTTTATACTTTATGTATTCGTTTATTGGTCTCTATCTTAGGTTTCGTCTAATACTTGTATTTTTTTTATTTTTATACTTTCTGTATTCGGTCTTAGTCTCTGTCTTAATATAAAGGCGTATAA
>NW_027311963.1:162500-167500 GCF_040954645.1 Diabrotica undecimpunctata | reverse complement strand
CTCTTACGACAGGGTGGGCCTTCAGCAGGACACGCACCAAGGCATACACTCACATACCCGCACACACACATACGCACACACACAAACCACACACACACACACACCCACACACACACACACAGACGCACACAAACAAACATGCACACACACCCACACACAAACACACAAACTCACACACACAAAAACAAACACACACACAAACACACACACATACACACACACCCACACGTAAACACACACGCACACAAACATACATGCACGCACCTACACACGCACATAAACACGCACACACACGTTCACACACACGCTCACTCACACACACACGCACACACACACACTCCACACACATACACCCACACACACACGCACACACACACAACACACACGCACTAACACACAACCACGCACACACACACGCACTAACACACACCCACGCAAACACAACACCCTAGCACACACATAACACACAGTCACGGGCACACACACGCACACACACACGCCTAAACACCACACACAAACACATACTAACACACAAACACACATGCACACACACAAACACACAAACACACACGCACACACACACACACACTATAACACACGCACAAACACACACACGCATTCACACACACCTCACACACACCTCACACACACACACACGCACACACACACACACACACACGCACACAAACACACATACACACACAAACACACACACACACACAAACACACACACAAACACACACAAACAAACACACGCACACACACATACATTCTCCACCTCTTGATTCCTACCAATTAGTCGCCTCTTAAGACAGGGAGGGACTTGTTGCCTCAGCCGTATTGTTCTTTCCGCGACCAAACGGAGACACACACATACACCCACACACACACACACACGCACACAAACACACATGCACAAACACACAAACACACCCACACACACACACAGACGCACAAAAAACAAACATGTACACACACCCACACACAAACACACATGCACACACACAAACTCACACACACAAAAACACACACACACACACAAACACACACACGCATACACACACACCCACACGTACACACACACGCACACACACAAACACACACACACACACACACACAAACACACACACATGCACTCACACAAACAGACACACATACACATACACACACAGACACACACACCTACAAGTACGCACATACGCACACATACTTATACACTCTCCACCTCTCGATTCCTACCCATTAGTCACCTCTTACGACAGGGTGGGCCTTCTTGCCTCGATCGTATTCTTATCTCCGCGAGCCGAACAGAGACACACACACCCACGCAAACACAACATACGCACACGCCCTAACACACACCCACTCACACACACACGCACACACACACGCACACACACACACGCCTACACATACACACGCACGCCTACACAGACACGCACACGCACTAACACACACCCACGCAAACACATACCACTAGCACACACCCACGGACACACACACGCACACGCACACGCCCACACAAACACACCACACACACACACGCACACAATCACACATGCACACACACAAACACACACACACACAAACACACACACACACACAAACGCACACACACCCAAACGTACACACACACGCCTAAACACACACGCACGCCTACACACACGCACACGCACTAACACACACACATGCACACACACACACACACACAAACACACACACATACACATACAAACACATACACACCCACAAGTACACACACACGCACACACTTATAAACTCTCCACATCTCGATTCCTACCCAATAGTCACCTCTTACGACAGGGTGGGCCTTCAGCAGGACACGCACCCAGGCATACACTCACATACCCGCACACACACATACGCACACACACAAACCACACACACACACACCCACACACACACACAGACGCACACAAACAAACATGCACACACACCCACACTCAAACACACATGCACAAACACACAAACTCACACACACAAAAACAAACACACACACAAACACACACACATACACACAAACCCACACGTACACACACACGCACACAAACATACATGCACGCACCTACACACGCACATAAACACGCACACACACACGTTCACACACACGCTCACTCACACACACCCACACACACACACACACCCACACACACACACACCCATACACACACCATTACTCCATACTAACCATTAGTCGCCTCTTACGACAGGAAGAGCCTTCTTGCCTCCGCCGTATTCTTATATCCACTGAGTCGAACTGAGACACACGCACACACACAAACACACACACCTACACACAAACACACACACACACACACACAAACACACGCACACACACACATACATTCTCCACGTTTCGGTTCCTACCCATTACTCGCCGCTTAAGACAGGTAGGCCATTCTTGAATCCGCCGTATCCTTATCTCCGCGAGCCGAACAGAGACACACACACACGCACACACACAAACACGCACACACACGCACACAAACACACACACACACACTCACAAACATGCACGCACAGACAAAGGCACACAAAACACACACGCACACGCACTAACACACACACACGCACGCACACACACACGCATACTCACACGCTCATACACAGAACACACACACACACACACGCACACACAGACGCACACAAACAAACATGCACACACACCCACACACAAACACACATGCACACACACACAAACTTATACACACAAAAACACACACACACACACAAACACACAGATATACACACACACCCACACGTACACACACACACACACAGACGCACACAAACACACATGGACACACACTCACACACAAACACACATGCACACACACACAAACTAACACACACAGAAACACACACACATACAAATACACACACACACATACACACACACACCCACACGTACATACACACGCACACTCACACCCACAGACACGCACCCACACACTCACATACAAACACACACGCAAACACAAACACGCACACACACACACGCACAGGTACTAACGCACAGGTATTCCTACCAATTAGTCGCAACACACACACACACACACACGCACACAAACACACATGCACAAACACAGAAACACATCCAAACACACACAGACGCACACAAACACACATGGACACACACACAAACTCACACACACAAAAACACACACACATACAAAAACACACACACATACACACACACACACCCACACGTACACACACACGCACACTCACACCCACGCACACACACTCACACACACACCTACGCACACGCACACACACACGCACACACCACACACACACACACACACACACACACACCCCCACACACACGCACACACACACACACACACACCCCTACACACGCACGCACACATACACACACCACACACACATACTTACACACACACCCACACACACACAAACACACACAAACACACATGCACACATTCACACACCCACACGCACAGACACACGCACACTCACGCACAAACACACACGCACACACACGCACAAACACGCACGCACACACTAATACACACGAACGCCCACAAACACCCGCACACGCACTAGCACACACCCACGCACACACACGCACAAACACCCACGCACACACACACACACGCACACAAACACACATGCACACATACACACACGCACACACCCACACGCACAAACACACGCACACACACGCACAAACACACACGCACACAAACACACAGGCACACACAACACACACGCACACGCACTAACACACACACATGCACACACACACACACACAAACACACACACATACACATACAAACACATACACACCCACAAGTACACACACACGCACACACTTATAAACTCTCCACATCTCGATTCCTACCCAATAGTCACCTCTTACGACAGGGTGGGCCTTCAGCAGGACACGCACCAAGGCATACACTCACATACCCGCACACACACATACGCACACACACAAACCACACACACACACACACCCACACACACACACACAGACGCACACAAACAAACATGCACACACACCCACACACAAACACACATGCACAAACACACAAACTCACACACACAAAAACAAACACACACACAAACACACACACATACACACACACCCACACGTACACACACACGCACACAAACATACATGCACGCACCTACACACGCACATAAACACGCACACACACACGTTCACACACACGCTCACTCACACACACACGCACACACACACACTCCACACACATACACCCACACACACACGCACACACACACAACACACACGCACTAACACACAACCACGCACACACACACGCACTAACACACACCCACGCAAACACAACACCCTAGCACACACATAACACACAGTCACGGGCACACACACGCACACACACACGCCTACACACCACACACAAACACATACTAACACACAAACACACATGCACACACACAAACACACAAACACACACACATACACACACACCCACACGTATACACACACGCACACACACACACACACTATAACACACGCACACACACACACACGCATTCACACACACCTCACACACACCTCACACACACACACACGCACACACACACACACACGCACACAAACACACATACACACACAAACACACACACACACACAAACACACACACAAACACACACAAACAAACACACGCACACACACATACATTCTCCACCTCTTGATTCCTACCAATTAGTCGCCTCTTAAGACAGGGAGGGACTTGTTGCCTCAGCCGTATTGTTCTCTCCGCGACCAAACGGAGACACACACATACACCCACACACACACACACACGCACACAAACACACATGCACAAACACACAAACACACCCACACACACACACAGACGCACAAAAAACAAAAATGTACACACACCCACACACAAACACACATGCACACACACAAACTCACACACACAAAAACACACACACACACAAACACACACACGCATA
>NW_027311963.1:135000-157500 GCF_040954645.1 Diabrotica undecimpunctata | reverse complement strand
CACGCACACAAACACACATGCACACATACACACACGCACACCCACACGCACAAACACACGCACACACACGCACAAACACACACGCACACAAACACACAGGCACACACAACACACACGCACACGCACTAACACACACACATGCACACACACACACACAAACACACACACATACACATACAAACACATACACACCCACAAGTACACACACACGCACACACTTATAAACTCTTTACATCTCGATTCCTACCCAATAGTCACCTCTTACGACAGGGTGGGCCTTCAGCAGGACACGAACCCAGGCATACACTCACATACCCGCACACACACACATACGCACACACACAAACCACACACACACACACACACCCACACACACACAGACGCACACAAACAAACATGCACACACACCCACACACAAACACACATGCACAAACACACAAACTCACACACACAAAAAGAAACACACCCACAAACACACACACATACACACACACCCACACGTACACACACACGCACACAAACATACATGCACGCACCTACACACGCACATAAACACGCACACACACACGTTCACACACACGCTCACTCACACACACACGCACACACACACACTCCACACACATACACCCACACACACACGCACACACACACAACACACACGCACTAACACACAACCACGCACACACACACGCACTAACACACACCCACGCAAACACAACACACTAGCACACACATAACACACAGTCACGGGCACACACACGCACACACACACACACACGCACACAAACACACATACACACACAAACACACACACACAAACACACACACAAACACACACAAACAAACACCCACACACACACACACGCACACAAACACACATGCACAAACACACAAACACACCCACACACACACACACAGGCGCACAAAAAACAAACATGTACACACACCCACACACAAACACACATGCACACACACAAACTCACACACACAAAAACACACACACACACACAAACACACACACGCATACACACACACCCACACGTACACACACACACCAACACACACAAACACACACACACACACACAAACACACACACATGCACTCACACAAACAGACACACATACACATACACACACAGACACACACACCTACAAGTACGCACATACGCACACATACTTATACACTCTCCACCTCTCGATTCCTACCCATTAGTCACCTCTTACGACAGGGTGGGCCTTCTTGCCTCGATCGTATTCTTATCTCCGCGAGCCGAACGGAGACACACACACCCACGCAAACACAACATACGCACACGCCCTAACACACACCCACTCACACACACACGCTCACACACACGCACACACACACACACGCCTACACATACACACGCACTCCTACACACACACGCACACGCACTAACACACACCCACGCAAACACATCACACTAGCACACACCCACGGACACACACACGCACACGCACACGCCTACACAAACACACCACACACACACACGCACACAATCACACATGCACACACACAAACACACACACACAAACACACACACACACACAAACGCACACACACCCAAACGTACACACACACGCCTAAACACACACGCACGCCTACACACATACGCACACGCTCTAACACACACCCACGCAAACACAACACACTAGCACACACCCACGGACACAAATACGCACACACACACGCCCACACACACACACAACACACACACACTCTTACAAGTACACACACCCACACGCACGCACACAAATACACACTCTACCTCTCGATTTCTAACCATTAGTCGCCTCTTACGACAGGAAGAGCCTTCTTGCCTCCGCCGTATTCTTATATCCACGAGGCGAACTGAGACACACGCACACAAACAAACATGCACACACACACACCCACACACAAACACACATGCACAAACACGCAAACTCACACACACAAAAAAAAACACACCCACAAACACACACACATACACACACACCCACACGTACACACACACGCACACAAACATACATGCACGCACCTACACACGCACATAAACACGCACACACACACGTTCACACACACGCTCACTCACACACACACGCACACACACACTCCACACACATACACCCACACACACACGCACACACACACAACACACACGCACTAACACACAACCACGCACACACACACGCACTAACACACACCCACGCAAACACAACACACTAGCACACACATAACACACAGTCACGGGCACACACACGCACACACACACACACACGCACACAAACACACATACACACACAAACACACACACACAAACACACACACAAACACACACAAACAAACACCCACACACACACACACACGCACACAAACACACATGCACAAACACACAAACACACCCACACACACACACAGGCGCACAAAAAACAAACATGTACACACACCCACACACAAACACACATGCACACACACAAACTCACACACACAAAAACACACACACACACACAAACACACACACGCATACACACACACCCACACGTACACACACACACGCACACACACAAACACACACACACACACACACAAACACACACACATGCACTCACACAAACAGACACACATACACATACACACACAGACACACACACCTACAAGTACGCACATACGCACACATACTTATACACTCTCCACCTCTCGATTCCTACCCATTAGTCACCTCTTACGACAGGGTGGGCCTTCTTGCCTCGATCGTATTCTTATCTCCGCGAGCCGAACGGAGACACACACACCCACGCAAACACAACATACGCACACGCCCTAACACACACCCACTCACACACACACGCACACACACACGCACACACACACACACGCCTACACATACACACGCACTCCTACACACACACGCACACGCACTAACACACACCCACGCAAACACATCACACTAGCACACACCCACGGACACACACACGCACACGCACACGCCCACACAAACACACCACACACACACACGCACACAATCACACATGCACACACACAAACACACACACACAAACACACACACACACACAAACGCACACACACCCAAACGTACACACACACGCCTAAACACACACGCACGCCTACACACATACGCACACGCTCTAACACACACCCACGCAAACACAACACACTAGCACACACCCACGGACACAAATACGCACACACACACACGCCCACACACACACACAACACACACACACTCTTACAAGTACACACACCCACACGCACGCACACAAATACACACTCTACCTCTCGATTTCTAACCATTAGTCGCCTCTTACGACAGGAAGAGCCTTCTTGCCTCCGCCGTATTCTTATATCCATGAGGCGAACTGAGACACACGCACACACACACACACACACACACACACATACACCCAAACACCCACAGGCACACACACACGCAAACAAACACGCGCACACACCTCACACACACACCCAAACACACACACACGCACACAAACATACATGCACGTACATACACACGCACACACACACGCACACACACACGTTCACACACACACGCTCACTCACACACACACGCACACACACGCACACACACACCACATACACACACACACACACACATCCACACACACACACGAACACACACACACACACAAACACACACACTTACACCAACACACACACACATACACAAACACACATAAACACACTCACACCCACACACTCGCACCCACACACGAACACACACACTCACATACAAGCACACACACACACACAAACACAAACACGCACACACACACGCACAGGTACTAACACACCCACGCACACACAAACGCACACGCACTAACACACACCCACGCAAACACAACACACTAGCACAAGCATAAACACACACCCACGGGCACACACAGGCACACACACACGCCTACACACCACACACAAACACACATGCACACACACAAACACACACACACACACAAACCCACACACACCCACAAACACACACAAACACACACAAACACACACACATACACACACACCCACACGTACACACACACGCACACACACACGCACACACACGCGCGCACACACACAAACACATACACAAACACACACACACATTCAAAAACACACACACACACACACAAACACACACACAAACACACACTTACGCCCACACACTCACACACACACCTACGCACACGCTCACACACACGCACACCCACACACCACACACACACACCCACACACACACACACACACCCACACACACACCCATACACACACACGCCAGCAAACATACATGCAGGCACATACACACGCATACACAAACGCACACACAACACACACGCACTAACACACACACGCACACGCACATACGCACATGCACACACGAACGCACGCACAAACCCACACGCACACACACACGCACACTCACGCACAAACATACACGCACACACACACACGCACCAACACGCACGCACACACACTAACACACACGAACGCCCACACACACCCGCACACGCACTAACAGACACCCACGCACACACACGCACAAACACCCACGCACACACACACACACGCACACAAACACACATGCACACATACACACACGCACACACCCACACGCACAAACACACGCACATACACGCACAAACACACACGCACACACACACTCACAAACATGCACGCACAGACAAAGGCACACAAAACACACACGCACACGCACTAAAACACACACACGCACGCACACACACACGCATACTCACACGCTCATACACAGAACACACACACACACACGCACACACAGACGCACACAAACAAACATGCACACACACCCACACACAAACACACATGCACTCACAAAAACTTACACACACAAAAACACACACACTCACACACAAACACACAGACATACACACACACCCACACGTACACACACACACGCACACACACACAATCACACACACACAAACACACACACATGCACACACACAAACAGACACACATACACATACACCCACAGACACACCCACAAGTACGCATACACGCACACATACTTATACACTCTCCACCTCTCGATTCCTACCCATTAGTTACCTCTTACGACAGGGTGGGCCTTCTTGCCTCGGTCGTATTCTTATCTCCGCGAGACGAGCGGAGACACACACACTCACGCACACACAACATACGCACACGCCCTAACACACACACACACACCACACACACACACGCACACAATCACACATGCACACACACAAACACACACACAAACACACAAACACACACACACACAAACACACACACACACACAAACGCACACACACACAGACACACGCACGCCTTCACACACACGCACACACTCTAACACACACCAATGGACACACATACGCACACACACCCACACCCACACACACAAACTCGCACCCACACACGAACACACACACACACATACAAACACACACATACGAACACACACACACATACACACACACCCACAAACACACCCACCCATACACACACACGCCAACAATCATACATGCAGGCACATACACACGCATACACACACGCACACACAACACACACGCACTAACACACACCCACGCACACACAAGCACAAACACCCACGCACACACACACACACACGCACACAAATACACATGCACACATACACACACGCACACACCCACACGCACAAACACACGCACATACACGCACAAACACACACGCACACACACACGCACAAACACGCACGCACACACACAGGCACACACAACACAGACGCACACGCACTAACACACACACACGCACGCACACACACACGCATACACACACGCACATACACACGCACTAACACACACATGCACACACACACACACAAACACACACACATATACACATACACACACATACACACCCACAAGTACACACATACGCACACACTTATAAATTCTCCACCTCTCGATTCCTACCCATTAGTCACCTCTTACGTCAGGGTGGGCCTTCTTGCCTGCGTCGTATTCTTATCTCCGCGAGCCGAACGGAGGCACACACACCCACGCACACACAACATACGCACACGCCCTAACACACACCCAGGCATACGCTCACACACCCGCACACACACATACGAACACACACAAACCACACACACACACACACCCACACACACACACACACAGACGCACAAAAACAAATCTGCACACACACCCACACACAAACACACATGCACACACACACAAACTCACACACACAAAAACATACACACACAAACAAACACACACACACATACACACACACCCAAACGTACACACAAACATGCTCACACACACACGCACGCCTACACAGACACGCACGCTCTCTAACACACACCCATGAACACACATACGCACACACACACACTCCCACACACACACATACACCACACACACACCCACACCCACACACACAAACTCGCACCCACACACGAACACACACACACACATACAAACACACATAAACACACTCACACCCACACATTCGCACCCACACACGAACACACACACTCACATACAAGCACACACACACACAAACACAAACACGCACACACACACCCACAGGTACTAACACACCCACGCAAACACAACACACTATCACAAGCATAAACACACACCCACTGGCACACACACGCACACACACACGCCTACATACCACACACAAACACACATGCACACACACAAACCCACACACCCACACACACACGCCCACCCATACACACACACGCCAACAAACATACATGCAGGCACATACACACGAATACACACACGCACACACAACACACACGCACTAACACACACCCACTCACACACACGCACAAACACCCACGCACACACACACACACGCACACAAATACACATGCACACATACACACACGCACACACCCACACGCACAAACACACACGCACACACACACACGCACAAACACGCACGCACACAAACAGGCACACACAACACAGACGCACACGCACTAACACACACACACGCACACACACACGCATATACACACGCACATACACAGAACACACACACACACACACACGCACACACAAACACACATGCACCCACACGCACCAGCACTCACGCACACACACACGCACAAACACACGCGCACACACACACGCACTAACACACACATGCACACACACACACACAAAGACACACACACACATACACACACACCCACACGTACACACACACGCACACACACAATCACACACACACACAAAAACACACACACATGCACACATACAAACAGACACACATACACATACACACACAGACACACACACCCACAAGTACGCACACACGCACACATACTTATACACTCTCCACCTCTAGATTCCTACCCATTAGTCACCTTTTACGACAGCGTGGGCCTTCTTGCCTCGGTCGTATTCTTATCCGCAATACGCACACACACATCCACACACACACACACACACGAACACACACACACACACACACAAACACACACACACCAACACACACACACACACACACACAAACACACATAAACACACTCACACCCACATACTCGCACCCACACACGAACACACACACTCACATACAAGCACACACACGCACTAACACACACCCAGGCACACACACGCACAAACCCCCACGAACACACACACACGCACACAAATACACATGCACATATACACACACGCACACACCCACACGCACAAACACACGCACATAGACGCACAAACACACTGGCACACACACGAACACACACGCCTACACACCACACACAAACACACATGCACACACACAAACACACACACACACAAACCTACACACACCCAAAAACACACACCAACACACACAAACACACACACATACACTCACACACCCACACGTACACACACACGCACATACACACGCACACACACACGCGCGCACACACATACACAAACACACACACAAACACACACACACACAAAAACACACACTCAAACACACACACAAACACACACCCACGCACACACACTCACACACACACCTACGCACACGCACACACACGCAAATTCACACACCACACACACACACACACCCACAAACCCACACACACACACCCACCCATACACACACACGCCAACAAACATACATGCAGGCACATACACACGCCTACACACACGCACACACAACACACACGCACTAACACACACCCACGCACACACACGCACAAACACCCACGCACACACAAACACACGCACACAAATACACATGCACACATACACACACGCACACACCCACACGCACAAACACGCGCACATACACGCACAAACACACACAGGCACACACAACACAGACGCACACGCACTAACACACACACACGCACGCACACACACACGCATAACCACACGCACATACACAGAACACACACACACACACACGCACACACCACACACACACCCAAACACACACACACGCACACAAACATACATGCACGCACATACACACGCACACACACACGCACACACACACGTTCACACACACACGCTCAATCACACACACACGAACACACACACGCACACACACACGCACACACACATTACACACACACACACACACACACATCCACACACACACACACGAACACACACACAAACACAAACACACACACACCAACACACACACACACACAAACACACATAAACACACTCACACCCACATACTCGCACCCACACACGAACACACACACTCACATACAAGCACACACACACACAAACACAAACACGCACACACACACGCACAGGTACTAACACACCCACGCAAACACAACACACTAGCACAAGCATAAACACACACCCACGGGCACACATACGCACACACACACGCCTACACACCACACACAAACACACATGCACACACACAAACACACACACACACACACACAAACCCACACACACCCACAAACACACACAAACACACACAAACACACACACATACACACACGCACACACACACCACATACACACACACATCCACACACACACACGAACACACACACACACACAAACACACACACTTACACCAACACACACACACATACACAAACACACATAAACACACTCACACCCACACACTCGCACCCACACACGAATACACACACTCACATACAAGCACACACACACACAAACACAAACACGCACACACACACACGCACAGGTACTAACACACCCACGCACACACAAACGCACACGCATTAACACACACCCACGCAAACACAACACACTAGCACAAGCATAAACACACACCCACGGGCACACACAGGCACACACACACGCCTACACACCACACACAAACACACATGCACACACACAAACACACACACACACACACAAACCCACACACACCCACAAACACACACAAACACACACAAACACACACACATACACACACACCCACACGTACACACACACGCACACACACACGCACACACACGCGCGCACACACACAAACACACACACACATACAAAAACACACACACACACAAACACACACACAAACACACACTTACGCCCACACACTCACACACATACCTACGCACACGCTCACACACACGCACACCCACACACCACACACACACACCCACACACACACACACACACCCACACACACACACACCCATACACACACACGCCAGCAAACATACATGCAGGCACATACACACGCATACACAAACGCACACACAACACACACGCACTAACACACACACGCACACGCACATACGCACATGCACACACGAACACACGCACAAACCCACACGCACACACACACGCACACTCACGCACAAACATACACGCACACACACACACGCACAAACACGCACGCACACACACAAACACACACGAACGCCCACACACACCCGCACACGCACTAACAGACACCCACGCACACACACGCACAAACACCCACGCACACACACACACGCACACAAACACACATGCACACATACACACACGCACACACCCACACGCACAAACACACGCACATACACGCACAAACAGACACGCACACACACACTCACAAACATGCACGCACAGACAAAGTCACACAAAACACACACGCACACGCACTAAAACATACACACGCACGCACACACACACACGCATACTCACACGCTCATACACAGAACACACACACTCACACGCACACACAGACGCACACAAACAAACATGCACACACACCCACACACAAACACACATGCACTCACACAAACTTACACACACAAAAACACACACACACACACACACACACAAACACACAGACATACACACACACCCACACGTACACACACACACGCACACACACACAATCACACACACACAAACACACACACATGCACACACACAAACAGACACACATACACATACACCCATAGACACACCCACAAGTACGCATACACGCACACATACTTATACACTCTCCACCTCTCGATTCTTACCCATTAGTTACCTCTTACGACAGGGTGGGCCTTCTTGCCTCGGTCGTATTCTTATCTCCGCACGACGAGCGGAGACACACACACTCACGCACACGCCCTAACACACACACACACACACACACACACACCACACACACACACGCACACAATCACACATGCACACACACAAACACACACACACACACAAACACACACACACACACAAACACACACACGCACACACAAACGCACACACACACAGACACACACACATACACACACACATCCAAACGTACACACAAACACGCCCACACACACGCACGCCTTCACACACACGCACACACTCTAACACACACCAATGGACACACATACGCACACACACCCACACCCACACACACAAACTCGCACCCACACACGAACACACACACACACACACACATACAAACACACACATACGAACACACACACACATACACACAGACCCACAAACACACCCACCCATACACACACACGCCAACAAACATACATGCAGGCACATACACACGCATACACACACGCACACACAACATACACGCACTAACACACACCCACGCACACACACGCACAAACACCCACGCACACACACACACACACGCACACAAATACACATGCACACATACACACACGCACACACCCACACGCACAAACACACGCACATACACGCACAAACACACACGCACACACACACGCACAAACACGCACGCACACACACAGGCACACACAACACAGACGCACACGCACTAACACACACACACGCACGCACACACACACGCATACACACACGCACATACACAGAACACACACACACACACACGCATACACACACGCACATACACGCACAAACACACACGCACACACACACGCACAAACACGCACGCACACACACAGGCACACACAACACAGACGCACACGCACTAACACACACACACGCACGCACACACACACGCATACACACACGCACATACACAGAACACACACACACACACACGCACACAAACACACATGCACTCATACGCACCAACACTCACGCACACACACACAAACACACGCGCACACACACACGCACTAACACACACATGCACACACACACACACAAACACACACACATATACACATACACACACATACACACCCACAAGTACACACATACGCACACACTTATAAATTCTCCACCTCTCGATTCCTACCCATTAGTCACCTCTTACGACAGGGTGGGCCTTCTTGCCTGCGTCGTATTCTTATCTCCGCGAGCCGAACGGAGGCACACACACCCACGCACACACAACATACGCACACGCCCTAACACACACCCAGGCATACGCTCACACACCCGCACACACACATACGAACACACACAAACCACACACACACACACCCACACACACACACACACAGACGCACACAAACAAATCTGCACACACACCCACACACAAACACACATGCACACACACACAAACTCACACACACAAAAACACACACACACAAACAAACACACACACACACATACACACACACCCAAACGTACACACAAACATGCCCACACACACACGCACGCCTACACAGACACGCACACTCTCTAACACACACCCATGAACACACATACGCACACACACACACTCCCACACACACACATACACCACACACACACCCACACCCACACACACAAACTCGCACCCACACACGAACACACACACACACATACAAACACACATAAACACACTCACACCCACACATTCGCACCCACACACGAACACACACACTCACATACAAGCACACACACACAAACACAAACACGCACACACACACCCACAGGTACTAACACACCCACGCAAACACAACACACTAGCACAAGCATAAACACACACCCACTGGCCCACACACGCACACACACACGCCTACACACCACACACAAACACACATGCACACACACAAACCCACACACACACACACACACACCCACCCATACACACACACGCCAACAAACATACATGCAGGCACATACACACGAATACACACACGCACACACAACACACACGCACTAACACACACCCACTCACACACACGCACAAACACCCACGCACACACACACACACGCACACAAATACACATGCACACATACACACACGCACACACCCACACGCACAAACACACGCACATACACGCACAAACACACACGCACACACACACACACAAAAACACACACTCAAACACACACACAAACACACACCCACGCACACACACTCACACACACTCCTACGCACACGCACACACACGCAAATTCACACAATACACACACACACCCACAAACCCACACACTCACACCCACCCATACACACACACGCCAACAAACATACATGCAGGCACATACACACGCCTACACACACGCACACACAACACACACGCACTAACACACCCACGCACACACACGCACAAACACCCACGCACACACAAACACACGCACACAAATACACATGCACACATACACACACGCACACACCCACACGCACAAACACACGCACATACACGCACAAACACACACAGGCACACACAACACAGACGCACACGCACTAACACAGAACACACACACACACACACGCACACACCACACACACACCCAAACACACACACAAGCACACAAACATACATGCACGCGCATACACACGCACACACACACGCACACACACACGTTCACACACACACGCTCACTCACACACACACGCACACACACACGCACACACACACGCACACACACATTACACACACACACACATCCACACACACACACACACACGAACACACACACAAACACAAACACACACACACCAACACACACACACACACAAACACACATAAACGCACTCACACCCACATACTCGCACCCACACACACAAACACAAACACGCACACACACACGCACAGGTACTAACACACCCATGCAAACACAACACACTAGCACAAGCATAAACACACACCCACGGGCACACACACGCACACACACACGCCTACACACCACACACAAACACACATGCACACACACAAACACACACACACACACACACACACACAAACCCACACACACCCACAAACACACACAAACACACACAAACACACACACATACACACACACACACCCACACGTACACACACACGCACATACATACGCACACACACACGCGCGCACACACATACACAAACACACACACAAACACACACACACACAAAAACACACACTCAAACACACACACAAACACACACCCACGCACACACACTCACACACACACCTACGCACACGCACACACACGCAAATTCACACAATACACACACACACACACCCACAAACCCACACACACACACCCACCCATACACACACACGCCAACAAATATACATGCAGGCACATACACACGCCTACACACACGCACACACAACACACACGCACTAACACACCCACGCACACACACGCACAAACACCCACGCACACACAAACACACGCACACAAATACACATGCACACATACACACACGCACACACCCACACGCACAAACACACGCACATACACGCACAAACACACACAGGCACACACAACACAGACGCACACGCACTAACACAAAACACACACACACACACACGCACACACCACACACACACCCAAACACACACACAAGCACACAAACATACATGCACGCGCATACACACGCACACACACACGCACACACACACGTTCACACACACACACGCTCACTCACACACACACGCACACACACACGCACACACACACGCACACACACATTACACACACACACACATCCACACACACACACGAACACACACACAAACACAAACACACACACACCAACACACACACACACACAAACACACATAAACACACTCACACCCACATACTCGCACCCACACACGAACACACACACTCACATACAAGCACACACACACACAAACACAAACACGCACACACACACGCACAGGTACTAACACACCCACGCAAACACAACACACTAGCACAAGCATAAACACACACCCACGGGCACACACACGCACACACACACGCCTACACACCACACACAAACACACATGCACACACACAAACACACACAAACACACACACATACACACACACACACCCACACGTACACACACACGCACATACATACGCACACACACACGCGCACACACACATACACAAACACACACACAAACACATACACACACAAAAACACACACTCAAACACACACACAAACACACACCCACGCACACACACTCACACACACACCTACGCACACGCACACACACGCAAATTCACACAATACACACACACACACCCACAAACCCACACACACACACCCACCCATACACACACACGCCAACAAACATACATGCAGGCACATACACACGCCTACACACACGCACACACAACACACACGCACTAACACACCCACGCACACACACGCACAAACACCCACGCACACACAAACACACGCACACAAATACACATGCACACATACACACACGCACACACCCACACGCACAAACACACGCACATACACGCACAAACACACACAGGCACACACAACACAGACGCACACGCACTAACACAGAACACACACACACACACACACGCACACACCACACACACACCCAAACACACACACAAGCACACAAACATACATGCACGCGCATACACACGCACACACACACGCACACACACACGTTCACACACACACGCTCACTCACACACACACGCACACACACACGCACACACACACGCACACACACATTACACACACACACACATCCACACACACACACACACGAACACACACACAAACACAAACACACACACACCAACACACACACACACAAACACACATAAACACACTCACACCGACATACTCGCACCCACACACGAACACACACACTCACATACAAGCACACACACACACAAACACAAACACGCACACACACACGCACAGGTACTAACACACCCACGCAAACACAACACACTAGCACAAGCATAAACACACACCCACGGGCACACACAGGCACACACACACGCCTACACACCACACACAAACACACATGCACACACACAAACACACACACACAAACACACACACACACACAAACGCACACACACCCAAACGTACACACACACGCCTAAACACACACGCACGCCTACACACATACGCACACACTCTAACACACACCCACGCAAACACAACACACTAGCACACACCCACGGACACAAATACGCACACACACACACGCCCACACACACACACAACACACACACACTCTTACAAGTACACACACCCACACGCACGCACACAAATACACCCTCTACCTCTCGATTTCTAACCATTAGTCGCCTCTTACGACAGGAAGAGCCTTCCTGCCTCCGCCGTATTCTTATATCCACGAGGCGAACTGAGACACACGCACACACACACACACACACACACACACATACACCCAAACACCCACAGGCACACACACACGCAAACAAACACGCGCACACACCTCACACACACACCCAAACACACACACACGCACACAAACATACATGCACGTACATACACACGCACACACACACGCACACACACACGTTCACACACACACGCTCACTCACACACACACGCACACACACGCACACACACACACCACATACACACACACACATCCACACACACACACGAACACACACACACACACAAACACACACACTTACACCAACACACACACACATACACAAACACACATAAACACACTCACACCCACACACTCGCACCCACACACGAACACACACACTCACATACAAGCACACACACACACACAAACACAAACACGCACACACACACGCACAGGTACTAACACACCCACGCACACACAAACGCACACGCACTAACACACACCCACGCAAACACAACACACTAGCACAAGCATAAACACACACCCACGGGCACACACAGGCACACACACACGCCTACACACCACACACAAACACACATGCACACACACAAACACACACACACACACACAAACCCACACACACCCACAAACACACACAAACACACACAAACACACACACACACATACAAAAACACACACACACACACACAAACACACACACAAACACACACTTACGCCCACACACTCACACACACACCTACGCACACGCTCACACACACGCACACCCACACACCACACACACACACCCACACACACACACACACACCCACACACACACCCATACACACACACGCCAGCAAACATACATGCAGGCACATACACACGCATACACAAACGCACACACAACACACACGCACTAACACACACACGCACACGCACATACGCACATGAACACACGAACGCACGCACAAACCCACACGCACACACACACGCACACTCACGCACAAACATACACGCACACACACACACGCACAAACACGCACGCACACACACTAACACACACGAACGCCCACACACACCCGCACACGCACTAACAGACACCCACGCACACACACGCACAAACACCCACGCACACACACACACACGCACACAAACACACATGCACACATACACACACGCACACACCCACACGCACAAACACACGCACATACACGCACAAACACACACGCACACACACACTCACAAACATGCACGCACAGACAAAGGCACACAAAACACACACGCACACGCACTAAAACACACACACGCACGCACACACACACGCATACTCACACGCTCATACACAGAACACACACACACACACGCACACACAGACGCACACAAACAAACATGCACACACACCCACACACAAACACACATGCACTCACAAAAACTTACACACACAAAAACACACACACACACACAAACACACAGACATACACACACACCCACACGTACACACACACACGCACACACACACAATCACACACACACAAAAACACACACATGCACACACACAAACAGACACACATACACATACACCCACAGACACACCCACAAGTACGCATACACGCACACATACTTATACACTCTCCACCTCTCGATTCCTACCCATTAGTTACCTCTTACGACAGGGTGGGCCTTCTTGCCTCGGTCGTATTCTTATCTCCGCGAGACGAGCGGAGACACACACACTCACGCACACACAACATACGCACACGCCCTAACACACACACACACACACACACCACACACACACACGCACACAATCACACATGCACACACACAAACACACACACACACACACAAACACACACACACACAAACACACACACACACACAAACGCACACACACACAGACACACGCACGCCTTCACACACACGCACACACTCTAACACACACCAATGGACACACATACGCACACACACCCACACCCACACACACAAACTTGCACCCACACACGAACACACACACACACATACAAACACACACATACGAACACACACACACATACACACACACCCACAAACACACCCACCCATACACACACACGCCAACAAACATACATGCAGGCACATACACACGCATACACACACGCACACACAACACACACGCACTAACACACACCCACGCACACACAAGCACAAACACCCACGCACACACACACACACACGCACACAAATACACATGCACACATACACACACACACACACACACACGCACACACCACACACACACCCAAACACACACACACGCACACAAACATACATGCACGCACATACACACGCACACACACACGCACACACACACGTTCACACACACACGCTCACTCACACACACACGCACACACACACGCACACACACACGCACACACACATTACACACACACACACACACATCCACACACACACATACACGAACACACACACAAACACAAACACACACACACCAACACACACACACACAAACACACATAAACACACTCACACCCACATACTCGCACCCACACACGAACACACACACTCACATACAAGCACACACACACACAAACACAAACACGCACACACACACGCACAGGTACTAACACACCCACGCAAACACAACACACTAGCACAAGCATAAACACACACCCACGGGCACACATACGCACACACACACGCCTACACACCACACACAAACACACATGCACACACACAAACACACACACACACACACACAAACCCACACACACCCACAAACACACACAAACACACACAAACACACACACATACACACACGCACACACACACCACATACACACACACATCCACACACACACACGAACACACACACACACACAAACACACACACTTACACCAACACACACACACATACACAAACACACATAAACACACTCACACCCACACACTCGCACCCACACACGAACACACACACTCACATACAACCACACACACACACACACACAAACACAAACACGCACACACACACACGCACAGGTACTAACACACCCACGCACACACAAACGCACACGCATTAACACACACCCACGCAAACACAACACACTAGCACAAGCATAAACACACACCCACGGGCACACACAAACACACACAAACACACACACATACACACACACCCACACGTACACACACAAGCACACACACACGCACACACACGCGCGCACACACACAAACACACACACACATACAAAAACACACACACACACAAACACACACACAAACACACACTTACGCCCACACACTCACACACACACCTACGCACACGCTCACACACACGCACACCCACACACCACACACACACACCCACACACACACACACACACCTACACACACACACCCATACACACACACGCCAGCAAACATACATGCAGGCACATACACACGCATACACAAACGCACACACAACACACACGCACTAACACACACACGCCTACACACCACACACAAACACACATGCACACACACAAACACACACACACACACACAAACCCACACACACCCACAAACACACACACAAACACACACTTACGCCCACACACTCACACACACACCTACGCACACGCTCACACACACGCACACCCACACACCACACACACACACCCACACACACACACACACACCCACACACACACACCCATACACACACACGCCAGCAAACATACATGCAGGCACATACACACGCATACACAAACGCACACACAACACACACGCACTAACACACACACGCCTACACACCACACACAAACACCCACGCACACACAAACACACGCACACAAATACACATGCACACATACACACACGCACACACCCACACGCACAAACACGCGCACATACACGCACAAACACACACAGGCACACACAACACAGACGCACACGCACTAACACACACACACGCACGCACACACACACGCATAACCACACGCACATACACAGAACACACACACACACACGCACACACCACACACACACCCAAACACACACACACGCACACAAACATACATGCACGCACATACACACGCACACACACACGCACACACACACGTTCACACACACACGCTCACTCACACACACACGCACACACACACGCACACACACACGCACACACACATTACACACACACACACATCCACACACACACACACGAACACACACACAAACACAAACACACACACACCAACACACACACACACACACAAACACACATAAACACACTCACACCCACATACTCGCACCCACACACGAACACACACACTCACATACAAGCACACACACACACAAACACAAACACGCACACACACACGCACAGGTACTAACACACCCACGCAAACACAACACACTAGCACAAGCATAAACACACACCCACGGGCACACATACGCACACACACACGCCTACACACCACACACAAACACACATGCACACACACAAACACACACACACACACACACAAACCCACACACACCCACAAACACACACAAACACACACAAACACACACACATACACACACGCACACACACACCACATACACACACACATCCACACACACACACGAACACACACACACACACACACAAACACACACACTTACACCAACACACACACACATACACAAACACACATAAACACACTCACACCCACACACTCGCACCCACACACGAACACACACACTCACATACAACCACACACACACACACACACAAACACAAACACGCACACACACACACGCACAGGTACTAACACACCCACGCACACACAAACGCACACGCATTAACACACACCCACGCAAACACAACACACTAGCACAAGCATAAACACACACCCACGGGCACACACAAACACACACAAACACACACACATACACACACACCCACACGTACACACACACGCACACACACACGCACACACACGCGCGCACACACACAAACACACACACACATACAAAAACACACACACACACACAAACACACACACAAACACACACTTACGCCCACACACTCACACACACACCTACGCACACGCTCACACACACGCACACCCACACACCACACACACACACCCACACACACACACACACACACCCACACACACACCCATACACACACACGCCAGCAAACATACATGCAGGCACATACACACGCATACACAAACGCACACACAACACACACGCACTAACACACACACGCCTACACACCACACACAAACACACATGCACACACACAAACACACACACACACACACACAAACCCACACACACCCACAAACACACACAAACACACACAAACACACACACACATACACACACACCCACACGTACACACACACGCACACACACACGCACACACACGCGCGCACACACACAAACACACACACACATACAAAAACACACACACACACACAAACACACACTTACGCCCACACACTCACACACACACCTACGCACACGCTCACACACACGCACACCCACAAACCACACACACACACCCACACACACACACACACACCCACACACACACACCCATACACACACACGCCAGCAAACATACATGCAGGCACATACACACGCATACACAAACGCACACACAACACACACGCACTAACACACACACGCACACGCACATACGCACATGCACACACGAACACACGCACAAACCCACACGCACACACACACGCACACTCACGCACAAACATACACGCACACACACACACGCACAAACACGCACGCACACACAAACACACACGAACGCCCACACACACCCGCACACGCACTAACAGACACCCACGCACACACACGCACAAACACCCACGCACACACACACACACGCACACAAACACACATGCACACATACACACACGCACACACCCACACGCACAAACACACGCACATACACGCACAAACAGACACGCACACACACACTCACAAACATGCACGCACAGACAAAGTCACACAAAACACACACGCACACGCACTAAAACATACACACGCACGCACACACACACACGCATACTCACACGCTCATACACAGAACACACACACTCACACGCACACACAGACGCACACAAACAAACATGCACACACACCCACACACAAACACACATGCACTCACACAAACTTACACACACAAAAACACACACACACACACACACACACAAACACACAGACATACACACACACCCACACGTACACACACACACGCACACACACACAATCACACACACACAAACACACACACATGCACACACACAAACAGACACACATACACATACACCCATAGACACACCCACAAGTACGCATACACGCACACATACTTATACACTCTCCACCTCTCGATTCCTACCCATTAGTTACCTCTTACGACAGGGTGGGCCTTCTTGCCTCGGTCGTATTCTTATCTCCGCGCGACGAGCGGAGACACACACACTCACGCACACGCCCTAACACACACACACACACACCACACACACACACGCACACAATCACACATGCACACACACAAA
>NW_027311963.1:125000-127500 GCF_040954645.1 Diabrotica undecimpunctata | reverse complement strand
CACATACAAACACACACACAAAGATACACAAACGCACACTCACACACAAACACACACAAACACATACACGCACACGCACACACACCAAAACGCACACACACGCCCACTCACACACAAACACACACACACAAACACACACACGAACACACGCCCACGCACACACACCACACACACAAACACACACACACACACACACCAAAACACACACAAACACACGCACACAAACACACATTCACACACGCACCCACAACACACACGCACTAACACACACCCACGCACACACACGCACAAACACCCACACACACACACACGCACACAAATACACATGCACACATACACACACGCACACACCCACACGCACAAACACACGCACAAACACACACGCACACACACACGCACAAACACGCACGCACACACACAGGCACACACAACACAGACGCACACGCACTAACACACACACGCATACACACACGCACATACACAGAACACACACACACACACACACACGCACACACAACACACACGCACTAACACACACCCACGCACACACACACACGCACACAAATACACATGCACACATACACACACGCACACACCCACACGCACAAACACACGCGCACACACACACGCTCTAACACACACATGCACACACACACACAAACACACACACACATACACATACACACACACACACATACACACCCACAAGTACACACACACGCACACACTTATAAATTCTCCCCCTCTCGATTCCTACCCATTAGTCACCTCTTACGACAGGGTGGGCCTTCTTGCCTCCGTCGTAATTTTATCTCCGCGAGCCGAACGGAGACACACACACCCACGCACACACAACATACGCACACGCCCTAACACACACCCAGGCATATTCTCACACACCCGCACACACACATACAAACACACACAAACCACACACACAAACACCCACACACACACACACAGTTGCACACAAACAAACCTGCACACACACCCACACACAAACACACATGCACACACACACAAACTAACACACACCCACGCACACACAACACAGACGCACATACACAAACGCACCCAAACGCACACTCACGCCCGCCCACACACACACGAACTAACACACACCCACGCACACACAACACACACGCACTAACACACACCCACGCATACACACACGCACACACACACACAAGCACACACACACCACACACACACACACCCACACACACACACGCACACAAACACACATGCACACACACACACGCACAAACCCACACGCACCCCATACACACACAAACACACACACACACACAAACATACACACACACGCAAACACACACACACACACTACACACACCCATACACACACACGCACACAAACACACATGCACACACAAACACACACACACACACAAACACACACACTAACAAACACACACAAACACACACACCCACACACACACATACACGAACGCCTCCACACACACGCACATGAACTAAAACACACCCAGGCACACACAACACACACGCACATACACATACACGCACAAACACACACGCACACACACACACAACACACACACACTCACACCCATACACAAACACACGCACACAAACACACATGCACACACACACAAACACACACACACACACATACAAACACACACACAAAGATACACACACGCACACTCACACACAAACACACACAAACACCTACACGCACACGCACACACACCAAAACGCACACACACGCCCAATCACACAAAAACACACACACAAACACACACACGAACACACGCCCACGCACACACACCACACACACAAACACACACACACACACACACCAAAACACACACACACACACACGCACACAAACACACATTCACACACGCACCCACAACACACACGCACTAACACACACCCACGCACACACACGCACAAACACCCACACACACACACGCACACAAATACACATGCACACATACACACACGCACACACCCACACGCACAAACACACGCACAAACACACACGCACACACACACACGCATACACACACGCACATACACAGAACACACACACACACACACACACACACGCACACACAACACACACGCACTAACACACACCCACGCACACACGCACAAACACCCACGCACACACACACGCACACAAATACACATGCACACATACACACACGCACACACCCACACGCACAAACACACGCGCACACACACACGCTCTAACACACACATGCACACACACACAAACACACACACACATACACATACACACACACATACACACCCACAAGTACACACACACGCACACACTTATAAATTCTCCCCCTCTCGATTCCTACCCATTAGTCACCTCTTACGACAGGGTGGGCCTTCTTGCCTCCGTCGTATTTTTATCTCCGCAAGCCGAACGGAGACACACCCACCCACGCACACACAACATACGCACACGCCCTAACACACACCCAGGCATACTCTCACACAC
>NW_027311963.1:107500-122500 GCF_040954645.1 Diabrotica undecimpunctata | reverse complement strand
CACGCCCACGCACACACACACGCACACACACCACACACAAACACACACCCACACACAAACACCCACACACACACCCACACACACACCCACACACACACAGACGCACACGGACATACATGCAGGCACATACACAAACATACACACGCTCACACACAACACACACGCACAAGCACACACGCACACACACACGCAAAAACACGCACGCACACACAGGCACACACAACACACACGCACACGCACTAACACACACACACGCACGCACACACACACGCATACACACACGCACATACACACAACACACACACACACGCACACACCCACACGCACAAACACACGCACACACACTCACGCACACACACACGCACAAACACACGCGCACACACACACACACACAGGCACACACAACACACACGCACACACCCACACGCACAAACACACGCACACACACGCACAAACACACTCGCACACACACACACAGGCACACACAACACACACGCACACGCACTAACACACACACACGCACGCACACTCACACGCATACACACACGCAAATACACACAACACACACACACACGCACACAAACACATATGCACACACACGCACCAACACTCACGCACACACACCCGCACAAACACACGCGCACACACACATGCACTAACACATACATGCACACACACACACAAACACACACATATACACATACACACACATACACACCCACAAGTACACACACGCACACACTTATAAACTCTCCACATCTCGATTCCTACCCAATAGTCACCTCTTACGACAGGGTGGGCTTTCATGCCTCCATCGTATTCTTATCTCCGCGAGCAGAACGGAGACACAATCACCCACGCACACACAACATACGCACACACCCTAACACACACTCAGGCATACGCTCTCATACCCGCACACACACATACGCACACACACGCACACACACACGCACACACACTCCACACACATACACCCACACACACACGCACACACACACACACAACACACACGCACTAACACACAACCACTCACACACACACGCACTAACACACACCACGCAAACACAACACCCTAGCACACACATAACACACAGTCACGGACACACACACGCACACACACACGCCTATATACCACACACAAACACATACTAACACACAAACACACATGCACACACACAAACACACAAACACACACACATACACACACACCCACACGTACACACACACGCACACACACACACTATAACACACGCACACACACACACGCACTCACACACACCTCACAAACACACACACACATACACACAGACACACACGCACACAAACACACATGCACATACAAACACACACACACACACAAACACACACAAACAAACACACGCACACACACATACATTCTCCACCTCTTGGTTCCTACCAATTAGTCGCCTCTTAAGACAGGGAGGGACTTGTTGCCTCAGTCGTATTGTTCTCTCCGAGAGCCAAACGGAGACACATACATACACCTACACACACACACAGACGCACACAAACACACATGCACACACCCACACACAAACACACATGCACACACACAAACTCACACACACAAAAACACACACACACACACAAACACACACACGCATACACACACACCCACACGTACACACACACGCACACACACAAACACACACACACACAAACACACACACATGCACACACACAAACAGACACACATACACATACTCACACAGACACACACACCCACAAGTTCGCACGTACACTCTCCACCTCTCGATTCCTACCCATTAGTCACCTCTTACGACAGGGTAAGCCTTCTTGCCTCGATCGATTTCTTATCTCCGCGAGCCGACCGGAGACACACACACCCACGCACACACAACATACGCACACGCCCTAACACACACCCACTCACACACACACGCACACACACACCCACACACACACACGCACACAATCACACATGCACACACACACACACACACAAACACACACACACACTCAAACGCACACACACCCAAACGTACACACACACACACGCACGCCTACACACACACGCACACGCTCTAACACACACCCACGCAAACACAACACACTAGCACACACCCATGGACACAAATACGCACACACACACACGCCCACACACACACAACACACACACCCACACCCACACACACAAACTCGCACCCACACACTAACACACACACACACACATACAAACACACACATACGAAAACACACACACACACACACACTTACAAGTACACACACCCACAGGAACGAACACAAATACACACTCTACCTCTCGATTCCTAACCATTAGTCGCCTCTTACGACAGGAAGAGCCTTCTTGCCTTCCCCGTATTCTTATACACACACACACACACAGACACACACACCTACACACAAACACACACACACACACAAACACACGCACACACACATACATTCTCCACGTTTCGGTTCCTATTCACTACTCGCCTCTTAAGACAGGTAGGCCATTCTTGAATCCGCCGTATTCTTATCTCCGCGAGCCGGACAGAGACACACACACACGCACACACACAAACACGCACACACACGCACACAAACGCACACACACACACACAAACACACAAACACCCACAGGCACACACACACGCAAACAAACACGCGCACACACCACACACACACACCCAAACACACACACACGCACACAAACATACATGCATGCACATACGCACGCACACACACGCACATACACACGTTCACACACACACGCTCACTCACACACACACGCACACACACGCACACACACACCACACACACACACACATCCACACACACACACACACACACAAACACACACACACCAACACACACACATACACAAACACACATAAACACACTCACACCCACACACTCGCACCCACACACGAACACACACACTCACATACAAGCACACACACTCAAACACAAACACGCAAACACACACACACGCTCAGGTACTAACACACTCATGCACACACAAACGCACACGCACTAACACACACCCATGCAAACACAACACACTAGCACAAGCATAAACACACACCCACGGTCACACACACGCACACACACACACGCCTACACACCACACACAAACACACATGCACACACACAAACACACACAAACACACACAAACACACACAAACACACACACATACACACACACCCACACGTACACACACACGCGCACACACACGCACACACACACGCTCGCACACACACACAAACACATACACAAACACACACACACATACAAAAACACACACACACACAAACGCACACACAAACACACACCCACGCACACACACTCACACACACACCTACGCACACGCACACACACACGCACACCCACACACCACACACACACCCTCACACACACACACCCACACACACACACACACCCATACACACACACGCCAACAAACATACATGCAGGCACATACACACGCATACACACACGCACACACAACACACACGCACTAACAGACACACGCACACGCACACACGCACATGCACATACGCACACACGCACAAACCCACAAACACACACGCACACTCACGCACAAACATACACGCACACACACACACGCACAAACACGCACGCACACACACTAACAGACACGAACGCCCACACACACCCGCACACGCACTAACACACACCCACGCACACACACGCACAAACACCCACGCACACACACACACACGCACACATACACACATGCACACATACACACACGCACACACCTACACGCACAAACACACGCACATACACGCACCAACACTCACGCACACAGACACGCACAAACACAAGCGCACACATACACGCACTAACGCACACATGCCCACACACACACAAACACACACACACATACACATACACACACACACACATACACACCCAGAAGTACACACACACGCACACACTTATAAACTCTCCACCTCTCGATTCCTACCCATTTGCCACCTCTTACGACAGGGTGGGCCATCTTGCCTCCGTCGTATTATTATCTCCGCGAGTCGAACGGAGACACACAAACCCACGCACACACCCACAAGCACACACACACGCACACACCCACACGCACACACACACGCACACATACACACGCAATCCCACACACACGCACTAACACACACCCACGCACACACAACACACCCGGACACGCACTAACACACACCCACGCAAACACACACGCACACACACTCAGGCACACACACACACCCCACAACCCACACGCACTCACACACACGCACATACACAGACGTAGCCACAAGCACACACACACGCACGCCGACAAAAACACACACGCACTTACACACACATACGCACACACAACACACACGCACTAACACACACCCACCCACACACACAAACACACATGCACACCACACAAACACGCACACACCCACAGGCACACACGCACAAATACACGCACAAACACACACACACACAAACACACCCACACACACACTCCCACACGTACACACACACACACACAAACACACTCTCCACTGTGGCGTACAAAACCGAATCTATATAAAAAAAATTACAAAATGTACCAAATATAAATCAGACGTACACCCGGAAAGAAAAGTACTATACGGTGACAGTCTGGGAATGGCTCGCGGCTAGACAAAACAGTGGAGATGGTTGTGCGGTCCACAAAACAAAAAAAATCCGAAGTTATATCAGGGGCGCCAGGTAAATTGGCCCACAGCCTTCCCTACGTTACTATTCAATAAACCACCAACTTACCAATAGGTTTACTACTAAAATACTAAGTAACAGTATACAACCTGAATAAATAAAAAAAATAAATGAAATTGTCAGATTAGAATTTAGTCAATTTTAATAAATAGATTGCCAAGATAGTTGAAAATAAATACATATTACAATATTATTTAACTTTACCATAGGCTTAATAAAAAAAATAATATAAATATGCGGCTTCTACTTGCCTAACAAAAATTCATAAGTTATTTCTATTTAACAGAACAAAATGAAAGGTAAGACGTATCAAAAGTACCGGACGCTAAGGGGTGTGCGATTCAATACCAACCAAAAAAAAAATAATTACCGCAAATAGGACACCACGTGAGCTCAAGTGCGTGCGCAGAAAATAATATAAAAAAAATAAATCTCAAATATGTAACCCCCCCTTAGACACAGTTTACAAAATTAAAATAGGTATGTGTAAATATTTAATTAATACAATAAACCGCAAAAAATCAAAAAAAAACTGTTAAAGTATTTGTAAATATGAAAATAAAAACTAACAGCAAATAATCTTTAAAAAAAACTATTGTATTCCATAAACAAATTAGACGGTGCTTAAATCTTCCGTTGAAAATTAATTATCGATCCATACCTCGAATTTTCATATACTTCACCGCGTGGAATTCCAGTTACAGTTCAGCGTGTCTTCAATCCAAAATCCCATACGATTGTCGCTGTACATAGACTTGTGTGACAATGTTGAAAAGTTGAAAATTACAGCCAGACGGAAAAATACGAAGAAGAAGAAGCAGAAAAAAAACAAATAAACCAACCAACCCCTTCTTAGCCAGATTAGGGGTTTGAAATATCCCAAATTGGACCGAAGCGTAGTCGGCTATTTGGACTCGTGATTAAGGCTAATTTCTTGATCTAAATGCGACTCCCGGTATTCACGTGTACTGTAGGTCCGCTTTTTTTTAGCGAAATTGTGGATATTCCAAAAAAAAACCCTTCCACGAAGGCAGCAAATCCCCTTGAATATCCACACGGTTCGGACTAGTCCAGATCCCACATGGAACAGCAGCAAAAGCAAAAAACAAAATGCCGTTTTTAATCTAGCCCAACCTTTCAGTAACACCGTCAAACCTGGAATCCCTTTCTTTCCGTCGTCTTTCCGAACACTTGACAACTTGACACACGGAGGTCACCAAATAATACCGAGATTCAAAAATTTCAATTTTATGATCCCAATTCTTCCAAGATAACTCTAGAAAGAACGATCTAAATTAGTTTCTTCACAAAAAAGAGGACGTGTTCCCTTAACTTCAGCACAATTTGCCAGACATTACCCCTATTTGAAAATTACTAATTTTATTTTCGCCACCTTGCTTATAATATATTATAGGCAACCGCTCTTACACGTCCTGAATTATTTAAATTTTGATAAAATAGAGGTGGGACTTTCTACTTTAAATTTGGAACGTAACAACACCTCCCTTTCCCAGAGGAAAATTTACGAGGAAAAACTAGACGGAGAAAATTTTCCCTCGCGCTAGCGACGCACTACCTAAACTCCGAGCGAAGTCCACAACACAATCATCATCCACACCGTCTTCACCATGCGCAAGTACTTGGACAACGAAAGACATACCAATCTCAAACCACACGCACAAAGCAACAATTTACTTACAACACTTACTCCACTTCCACACAACAGTCATCTCTCATCGTATGAGATCAAGTAGAATAGTTTCAAATTCCAACGTCAATCTGACAACACTGATTTGGTCGGTTACTGGATGTTGCCCTTATTCGCGACCTCGCGACCTTATTCCGTATACAACGAAATTTAGTGAATCATCCAAAACTAAGCTATTATCCAACAAGATTCACCAAAACATAATTATGTGGCTTCGAAAAAATCCCAATTAAATAGAATGGCTTACTAACATCAAAACAAATCCCAACGCCATATCATCGAAGACAACATATTTCTGACCAAACCTAAGTGACATTCAATTCCATAAATCAAAAGAAATTAAGGCTACCGCAACCCTACGACTTCGTATTGGCTACCTAACACAAAAAAAAAACGAATCGGTTGACCATCCAAATACATCCTAAGAACCGATCATAGCCAACACTCAGTCATCCTTCACGGACACAACAAAAAAAAATAAATACAACCAATTTCAGAAGACTAACTAAATTTACTTAGACTAGACAAAACTTTGCTAGTCCGTTCTACTCCGACCTAAATCCTATCGGGATCACCAGTCGGGTTACTAATCCTTAAATCCTTAATATTCCAAATACCTTGATCCTTGCCATTTTCATCCTCTAAACTATATGTCCAGGGGGAAACTTTCTTCTTCACGAAGTAGGGTCCTATCCATCTAGGAGCTAACTTTTTCGTGAAATATTTAGCGGCATCTGACAACACAAAATTTCTCCGCCATACTGACTGATGGGGCTGAAATTCCTCTGGACGTCTCCGTAGATTATAGGTCTTCTCACACTTAGCCGAAGCTTTATCTAAACGTTTTCTAACATCAACAAATAATTCCTGGAGTCCACGCGATCGATTATATCCCATTTTAGCTACTTCGTCCTCCGGGTCTCCGAGTTTGTCCTTTCGGGATAAATCTCGTCCATCCACTACCATCTTCCGACCGAAATTTATGAAGTAGGGATCTTGACCAGTCGACTCGTGGTATGCAGTGCGCGTAGCACATGCTAGTTTGGCCAAATTTTCATCCCACTTCCTATGGTTGTCAGCTATATAAGTTGCCATCATTGTTTTAAGGGTTCGGTTATAGCGTTCAGATGGATTGCACTGTGGATGATACAACGCATTATAACGAACTGAGACACCATAGGTTTCCATCATTTTCTTGAAAATACCCGAAGTATACTGGACACCATTATCACATAGTAACAGACGTGGAACTCCAAATACGAGAAAAACTTCTTCTTCTATTTTCTTAACGACATGCACGGCTTTTGAGGATCGCAACGGAAATACCAAAGAAAATTTACTAAACACATCCATTACCACTAAGATAAACTTATAGCCTTGAGTTGATCTTGGGAAAGGTCCCATAAGATCGGTTGCTACTATCTCCCATGGTTGTGTAGCTTTAGGTTGAGGAGTCATAAAGCCTTTGGGCTTACCTTGTTCCACCTTATGCATGGCACACAGTGAGCAACGTCCAACGTAACGAGACACATCACTCCGCAGTTTCGGCCAAAAATACTTCTCGTTAATACGCTTATAAGTTTTCAGGATCCCCATATGACCTGCTAAAGGACTATCATGACACAACTTCAGCACTTCCAATCGTTGACCCTTAGGAATGACTTCCTTCCAATTGTCCACTTCCTCGACCAAAAATCCATGACTGGGACGGATGTATTTATAAAGTTTGCCACCAGACATTCTCCACTGAGGATACTTCAAGGGATTAGACTCGATTTTTCTACAAAGTTTATCATACCAACTATCACCACTAGGAAGCGGTACAACCTCTTCAACCATATCAAGCACGGGAACTGACCGAGATAACAAATCGGGGACAACATGTTCTTTTCCTTTCCGATGCACAATCTTAAAGTCATATTGTTGCAATCTTACCGCCCATCGAGCTAATCTTCCAGTAGGATCCTTCAAATTTTGAAGCCATACGAGGGATGCGTGATCAGTCACGACCGTAAACGGAACACCCTCCAAATAAGGACGCAGTTTTTCGACTGCCCATAACACAGCTAAACATTCCCGTTCCGTCGTGGAAAAATTCCTTTCTTGACGTGTTAGTGATCTGCTCAGGAAACTAATTACTTCGTCACCATCCGGGCCTGGCTGCAATAACACGGCGCCCACTCCATATCCTGAGGCATCACATTAGACAACAAAAGGCAAATTGTAGTCAGGACAATTAAGTATCGGAGCAGAAACTAGACATTCTTTTATTTTCTGAAAAGATTCTTCACAACTCGGGGTCCAATTGAATTTTCTTCCTTTCTTCAATATCGCTGTAATTGGAGCTAGTAGTGTCGCAAAGGAAGGAATAAATCTTCGATACCAGGAAAATGTGCCTATGATGCTACGAACTTCCTTGACGGATGTGGGTGTTGGGATACGTAGCATAGCCTTGACCTTATCACCATCAACATGTAGTCCATTCCTATCAACCACATGACCCAAATACTTTAGTTCCGGTCTACAAAATTGACATTTATCCCAGCTAACGGTTAACTTAGCTTCTCTCAAGCGTCTAAAGACTTCCTCTAAGATTCTTACATGTTCTTCAATAGACTTTGTCACGATGACCACGTCATCCAAGTAAGTAAAAACATAGGGTTCCAACTCCGGACCGAGGACACGATCTATCAACCTCTGCCATGTAGCCGGGGCATTATGTAATCCAAAAGGCATTCTGCAAAACTGAAAAAGACCTCGACCAGGAACCGTAAAAGCAGTATAAGGCCTGGAAGCCTTAGCAACAGGTACCTGCCAATACGCCGACTTAATGTCTGTGGTGGAAAGATAATGCGCGTTCTTCAATTTATTTAAAATATTAGAGATGTACGGTAATGGGTAGCCATCCCTCTCTGTTACGGCATTAAGCTTTCGATAGTCTACGCAGAACCTCCATTTTGGTTCTTCACCTTCTGGAACCTTTTTCTTCACCAAGAGAATCGGGGACGACCAAGCACTATTCGATCGCTCCACTACTCCTTTCGCCAACATATCTTCTAGCTCTTTATCAATATGGCTTTGGATTACTGGGGATACAGGATAGTAACGTTGTTTTATGGGTGCAGATTTACAAACAATCACATGCTCAGTGACATCAGTACAACCAAGAGAAGTGCCCATGAGTTCACGACTTCTATTAATAACTTCATCCAATTGCGACTTCTCTGCATCGGTCAAAATAGTTTGACCTCGGAGATGATCCACTGAACCTACCATTGCTGGAGCGTCCGAAAAATACCATTCGTTATGCCTCAAATCTGGAACGATACCCATAACACGCCAAAAATCAGATCCTAAAATCAGAATGTGCGGTACGTCCAAAATAACTAATACTGGCAAGACACGCAAGCGATCCCTAACCATGAAAGGTACTAAACATTCCCCCAACGATTCACACATCTGACCATTCGCCACTCTACAAACGGTCTTCTTCGAAGTATCCAACTCTAAACCCAAGTTTTGTAAAAATTTCCAACCAGTTCTTCCTACAATGGTCTTTGAAGCACCAGAATCCAATAATCCCAAAATTTCCTTTCCTAAGACTTTAACTTTCAAATATGGACGTTCATCTCCTTCGGAATGATGTAAAATAAAGTCTAAAATAGGACGTAGGTTGGTCGAGTCAACGTCGGCAACACCTCTTCGACCAGTTAGATGCGCTTCCTTTCCCGAATTACACGAAGGACAAGTTCTGACTGTAAACCGTTCTTTCTTACACTTAAAACAGTGAACAGCCTCCTTCTTCATTAGACACCCTACTGTCTTATGGCCTGACTGATTACAACGATAACAGATTAAAGTCCTAAACTTTCCTCTAGCCGACTTTCAGCATCCACACTGATATAAGCTAGGTCCTTTTCCAAAGTATTCATTTTCCTACTATTCGGTTCAACATAGTTCCTAATACAATCACGTCTTTCCTCCATACTGCGACATAAAACACGAAGTTCCTCCAAGGTAGCTGGCAAAGGATCACGTAATCTATCTTGATAGAACGGATGCAAATTCCTAATAACTATAGACAATTTAACTTCCTCTGGAACATGACAACGCAAGCGATTAAAGTAACTATTCATTATTGCCAAGTAAACTCCAATAGTCTCAGACGAATGCTGAGTTCTCCTCCGAAGCTCTTCAAAAAGCGCTTCCCCATGGTGAGCTGACAGGTACTCCCTACGAAACTCTTCAACTAATTCAGCCCAACTCCCTACACGTAGACGAACATCTTTATAAAACTGATAGGCTTTATCCGAAAACAAATCTATACCTGATTCCAAAAGTATACTATCTGGTACATGACGAGCGAGACTCAATTCATTCACCATCTCAAAAAATGCAGAAATAGACATACCCCTAGCAGAACCTGAAAACTTTTCTATTCCCCATTTATGAGGAAGTATCATCCCAGAAGAAAAACTAGAGACAGACCCTGAAAGAACATTATTACCAGCTTGTGACATCGCTCCAGGAGAAGAAGCATGAACTTGTCCTACCCCTGTCTGAAAAGACTGATTTAAAACCGAAATCACATCGAGCGCTACTGGTACCGAACCAGATCCGATTGGATGCTGCTTATCATGTAAATCCTGTGACAACTTCAAAATCTCAGCAAGAAAGTCTGACTTAACAACCTGGGCTGCGTCTGCATCATCACCTGTTGGCAATACCATAAGATCAATTCTCCCCAAGACATGGTTAATCTGTGTCCGCAATCTCAAGGACTCAGCACAAGTAGGAGTTCCGGCAAACTTTCCAACAGCCGTATTCAGCTCCGCAAGTTTAGTCTCGATTGCAGTTTTATCCTGTGCAAAGGTGAATGGGTGCTCAGGATATCTAAAGCTTTCATTTGCTGCCTCACGACTAAGTGCATCAGACAGACTAGACCTCATAGACTCAACAGTGCCAGTAGATACTCCACGAATTTTGAGCTCATATTCCAGTTCCTCTTTCCTTAAGTAGTTGGGTACAAGTTTTCGCACCATCTTGCCAAAGTTCAAAATTTAAAAAAATGTATCAACCAAAAGGAGCAAATATTCAAACAAAATCAAGATATAAGTAAAAATATTAACACACAGGTACAGTTTACTTTATTAATGGGAGCAAACCAAAAGCAAAATAAAAGTAATAGTCGCTTTATTCAATCTATAAAATTTCACAAAAGATTTTCAAAATTTCATTGTTTCAGAACAATTACAAGTCACAACATAATCTCAAAAAAAGATTTTACATTCCCTAACATAAGTAAGTTAAACCACAATATAGAATTTCGAAGTCCAACTTCTCAAAAAAATAAATTTGAACTCCAACTGAAATAGAAATATTTCAAAGTCCTAATATATCCATAATTCTTCTAAGTTCCACAACACCACTTCAAAGTTGCTTCTTTTAAGTTCCATTTTTGGCTTCTTCCAACTTCACGTCACACAAAAAAAAACTAGTACGCACTTCTTGGCATACACTTCCACTACACACGAAGTTCTAAGACTACTACTAAGTGCAAAACCAGTGGTAAAGTAAATAAATCAAAGTTAGTCAATTAAAGCCCAAACACGTTAGGTTAACTAATTAAAAGGAATCTACACAAGGGGTTGACAAAAAAAGGTTAATTAATTAAGGGCCCCACGTTGGGCGCCAAAATATGTGGCGTACAAAACCGAATCTATATAAAAAAAATTACAAAATGTACCAAATATAAATCAGACGTACACCCGGAAAGAAAAGTACTATACGGTGACAGTCTGGGAATGGCTCGCGGCTAGACAAAACAGTGGAGATGGTCGTGCGGTCCACAAAACAAAAAAAATCCGAAGTTATATCAGGGGCGCCAGGTAAATTGGCCCACAGCCTTCCCTACGTTACTATTCAATAAACCACCAACTTACCAATAGGTTTACTACTAAAATACTAAGTAACAGTATACAACCTGAATAAATAAAAAAAATAAATGAAATTGTCAGATTAGAATTTAGTCAATTTTAAAAAATAGATTGCCAAGATAGTTGAAAATAAATACATATTACAATATTATTTAACTTTACCATAGGCTTAATAAAAAAAATAATATAAATATGCGGCTTCTACTTGCCTAACAAAAATTCATAAGTTATTTCTATTTAACAGAACAAAATGAAAGGTAAGACGTATCAAAAGTACCGGACGCTAAGGGGTGTGCGGTTCAATACCAACCAAAAAAAAATAATTACCGCAAATAAGACACCACGTGAGCTCAAGTGCGTGCGCAGAAAATAATATAAAAAAAATAAATCTCAAATATGTAACCCCCCCTTAGACACAGTTTACAAAATTAAAATAGGTATGTGTAAATATTTAATTAATACAATAAACCGCAAATAATCTAAAAAAAACTGTTAAAGTATTTGTAAATATGAAAATAAAAACTAACAGCAAATAATCTTTAAAAAAAAACTATTGTATTCCATAAACAAATTAGACGGTGCTTAAATCTTCCGTTGAAAATTAATTATCGATCCATACCTCGAATTTTCATATACTTCACCGCGTGGAATTCCAGTTACAGTTCAGCGTGTCTTCAATCCAAAATCCCATACGATTGTCGCTGTACATAGACTTGTGTGACAATGTTGAAAAGTTGAAAATTACAGCCAGACGGAAAAATACGAAGAAGAAGAAGCAGAAAAAAAAACAAACAAACCAACCAACCCCTTCTTAGCCAGATTAGGGGTTTGAAATATCCCAAATTGGACCGAAGCGTAGTCGGCTATTTGGACTCGTGATTAAGGCTAATTTCTTGATCTAAATGCGACTCCCGGTATTCACGTGTACTGTAGATCCGCTTTTTTTAGCGAAATTGTGAATATTCCAAAAAAAACCCTTCCACGAAGGCAGCAAATCCCCTTGAATATCCACACGGTTTGGACTAGTCCAGATCCCACATGGAACAGCAGCAAAAGCAAAAAACAAAATGCCGTTTTTAATCTAGCCCAACCTTTCAGTAACACTGTCAAACCTGGAATCCCTTTCTTTCCGTCGTCTTTCCGAACACTTGACAACTTGACACACGGAGGTCACCGAATAATACCGAGATTCAAAAATTTCAATTTTATGATCCCAATTCTTCCAAGATAACTCTAGAAAGAACGATCTAAATTAGTTTCTTCACAAAAAAAAGAAGACGTGTTCCCTTAACTTCAGCACAATTTGCCAGACATTACCCCTATTTGAAAATTACTAATTTTATTTTCGCCACCTTGCTTATAATATATTATAGGCAACCGCTCTTACACGTCCTGAATTATTTAAATTTTGATAAAATAGAGGTGGGACTTTCTACTTTAAATTTGGAACGTAACACCACCTCTTGATTCCTATCCTCTGGTCGCCTTTTAAGACAAGAAGGGCCTTCTTGCTTCCGCCGTATTCTTATCTCCGCGAGCTGAACGAAGACTAACACACCCCCACGCACACACACACACGCACACACACATGCACAAACACACGCACAGACACACGCACACACACAACACACACACCTATACACACACACACACACGCACACAAACACACATGCACACGCACACACAAACACACACATACACACAAACACACACACACAAACATACACACACACGCAAACACACACACACAAACACACACACTAACAAACATGAACTAAAACACACCCAGGCACACACAACACACACGCACATACACATAAACGCACAAACACACACGCACACACACACAACACACACACACACTCACACCCATACACACACACGCACAGAAACACACATGCACACACACAGAAACACACACACACACACATACAAATACACACACAAAGATACACACACACGCACACTCACACACATTCACACACACACACAAACACACACACACACACCCACACCCACACGTACACTCACATGCAAACACACACACACACACGCACACACACACACGCACGCCCACACACACACGCACTCGCACTAACACACATCCACGCACACACAACAAACACGCACACGCACTAACCCACACAAACAAACACACACACGCACAAACACACGCACACACACACAACACACACACACCCATACACACACACACACGCACACAAACACACATGCACACACACACAAACACAAACACACATATACACACAAACACACACACACAAACACACACACACTCACAGACACACGCACACACACACAACATACACACACACCCATACACACACACACACGCACACAAAAACCCATGCACACACACACACACACACACAAACAAACATATACACACACACACAAACACAAACACACACAAACACACACACACGCACAGACACACGCACACACACAAACACACACACAAACACACACACAAACACACACACACACTTACAAACACACACACAAACACACACACACATACATACACGAACGCCCACACAAACGCGCACATTCACTAGCACACACCCAGGCACACACAACACAAACGCACACGCAC